>NC_051181.1:22109445-22409444 GCF_013339695.2 Rhipicephalus sanguineus | reverse complement strand
GCTCAAACCTTATTTTTCTGTCTTTCTGATTTCTGTCTTTCTGATTTCCGTATTCTTGTTGTAAGTTATTGTGTTCCTTATTTATATGCCCATTTTCCTATTCATCTAGATTTATTATTTCAAGTTTTCTTTGTTTTTATTTTTCCGGCTTATTTCATCGATAAATTATAACGTAATATATGCTAAGGACCTCCTTAAAACTACGCGGCTCTTGAGCAAGCCCCGGTGTCTACAAGTTCAAGGTTCTACTCTACTCTTCTCCGTATACACGCAATGAATACATTCTGAGCAGGTATGAACCCAAGCAAAATTTGCGAGCATCAAACAGTGAAGCGAAAGTTATTAAGTGCAGAGATATCGCCCAATTGCGTGCGTGCTAGAACCGTCTCTCTGCTTACGCACTTTCTCAGTCGATTTATTTGCGCGGTTACGTTCAAGGATTGAGTGAAATAGTTTGTTCGATGGTGCTTTATCATCCATCTTTCCGACCCTCATGTTGCACGGGCGCTGGAGGATTCTATGCGGGCTGAGTGTAAGGCCCGCGTATTTCACATTTTTGTTGTTCTTGATCTGTGAAGTTTGTGTCGTCGTTACGAGGCAAAATTAATTGAACCTAACCACCCCGTTTTTTTCTGTAGGCGGCCCATTCGAATGTTGCGATTCGGTCACACTTTCTTTTTACTGTTCTTCACTTTTCCCCCCTCGGTGTGTATGCGCCAATCCTTCTAGGCCACCGGCACAAGAATCATCATTGAAGCTGATCACGCACGAGCTGCTCGAGCTCCGTCAGCTGATTGCTGTGCAAGCATTTTTTTTTTTTTTTTGCAGGTGCCATTAGAAGAGAACGTGCGGTCCGGCCTTCTCGTCTACAGCGTTCCTGACGCTACGTCTTTGCGACTCCGTCCAGTCCACGGCTGCCACCCTCTGCCCCTTCGTTCTTCCACTAGTGAAACCTTCATTACCGAGCAGACATGGGTGAGTGACAAAATGCCCTTTTTTCATAGACAGCTGCTACCATCTGAGATTTAACTCTAATGGCAACATTGTTACATACAGTACGTAGTGCGCCGAGAGTGGGAATACTAATCGGGGCCTGCAATATTTCTCGTGTAAATGAGGCTTCAGAAATGCAGATTTGTCGCTTCGACGTGCGCTTCGCGCGGGTTTGGCGCTGGCGCGAAAGCTATTCTCTCTTAAAGGGACCGAAAACCGCTCAGAACACGAACTGAGATAACCCCACTAATAGAAAGATTGCCTATTGTATTGTCTAAAACGAACCCTGTATTTCTTATTAAACGCGGATTTATATTTTTATTAGGGGTGGGCGAATATTCGAGTTTTGAATTTGAATCGATTAATACCTAATCGAATAATTCGATTCCACTTTCGCATAGCTAGTATTCGAAGTTTTGAATAATTCGACAGGACGAATATCTAAAACGCGACAAAGGCCAACGGTGCAACTTGGTGAGGGGGGGGGGGTGCCTAAAACTGGCGCTAACGCCTGTACAGTACGCGTTTCGTTAAAACTTTCAGCACGTATACTTCTTGCGTAGCTCGGTCGCGTATGTCGCAAGGGCCGTGAAACATCTCGAATTTCTCCCTCGAAACGCTTGGGGATTGGCTTGACATGTGAAAGTTTGTTCACGCTGTGCAGCTGCCACTGCCGCAATGCACCACTCGTTCAGAAACTCCCATCGTTCCGGGACGCAGTTAAAGCGCTTCTGTGAACGGGCAGCCGAAGATTTTTCGGCCTGGAGCACTCATGACGATGAAGCACAGCATTACCGTTCTTCTTTCTTTTAATTTTCAATAAAATCCTTTGTATTCGATATTCGATTCGCTACTTGATATTTTTGGCCATTATTCGGCACTATTCGATTCGAGATTAAATTTCGATATTCGCACACCCCTAATTTTTATTTCTTCACTCAAAATTACTTTTGGCGCCTCTCGCGGCAAGAAAGTGATCGTGCACATCTATCACGTGACCTTTCACTGGTGTACGCTGTTATTTGTCTCTATTTTAGTGTTGAAATACAGCACACTTTATTATAATAATTTCTAACTTAAACCTTGCATATCTGCATTCGTTTGCACTGAGCAGTACAGTGGCGCCAACTTCACTTGACCTATGACCCGACTCTCACGAGCGGCAGGATGAACGTTCGAAAAGCGGCAGCAAGGGGACGACGGAAGCTTGCGATGAAAAAAATCCGTGAACAGAGGGCGGGTGCTCGAGCCGACGTTTCGACAAGTGGACTTGTCTTCCTCGAGGCTGGAACAGATTTTGGATGAACGTTGTTAGCTTAGAGCCACTGGAAAATTTTGAGAGTATCGCATCTGTTTTCCGCGCGCCGCCGCCGACGCGATTGGCTTACTGGCATCACGTGACCTCTCCTCACCATATCCCTTCCTGTCGCTTTGGGTGCGCGCGCGTTGAGCACACAGCGTGGCCGAACGTGTACGTAGCAGTGCCTAGAAGTACTTCGTCGCTTTTCCAACGCGTCGTGCAGATGCGAGGAAGTATACCTTAGTAGCAACCGAACGTGATCTGGGAATCTCGTTTACTTTTGCCTTCAGTGAGGAAAAAACATCAAAGAACGACGTCCTACGTGGCTGCATGGAGTGAAAGAATAAAGAATTCACCCCCTCGAAGAGCACTCGTTTCTGCAGTTACCCACGCGGAGTTTCCTGGAAAAGCTCTCATGCGACAGGATATTTCATCTTTTCGGTTCGCTCTGTTCAGCGATTGAAAGAAACGTGCTACATACTTTTGAACTTGCTTGCATCTTTATATCTCTATTTGTTGAAAGATTGCACATGTATTTCGAGTAAACGTGTCACTTACATGGATGAGGTTGGGCGGCTGCATTCAGCTGACTACCCTATGTCGATTTATCCGTTGCCGAAACCCTCCTTCAAAAGTTGAAGGGCACAAAGAAAGCAGGCAGCGCATGGTCAAAAGACCTATAGTGGTACCTTACGTTCATAAGGTAGCGCACAATCTTAAGAACGCGGCTAACAGGTGCAATGTGCCTGTAGTTTTTTCTGTGCAGATTGCTGGGTGGGCATGGTGTATGAAATCTCACTTAGTTGTGGTCGGTTTACATCGGCCAAACTGGGGTGCTATGCAGGATGGCCCGAGCTTCTCGGGCACACGCGTTTGCTCCGAGCCCGCCCTACAACGGTCATGATATGAAGACAGTGCGGAGCGCGCGCTAGAAGCGTTGATAAAAACGGCTACAAGAACGAGAATGGCGTCACAAACGCATGCGCGGCATTTGCGGCGGTTTTCAAAGGAATACCGCGTGCGAACGCGTCAGCGCCGCCACTCAGTCAACATTTTGACAGTGCAGCGACGTCAGCGAGATTGTCGCGCTAACCTTTTGCCAACTGATGATTGCGCCTCCCACGGGCGTGTACGTGCGCGTTTGTCCTCTTTCGGAAAATTCTTTCGTTCCCCCTAGTGCATGGAAATTTCCACTCTCGAAGGCAACAAGGGCGATTACGCAGCACTCTGGTGCGGCTCGTTTCGCTTCTCTGGAATATTACAGATAAATAAATGGACAGGTTACTGCTATACTTACATTACACGTATGAATATTTTTTTGTATTATCGAATCGGTAGAAACAGTGTCTCCGCAAACAAGTAATAGTAACATTTCTCGCCGCAAATCCCACTTGGAGCACCTGCTTCAGAGCTGTGAGTGGTACGTCGTGAGAATCGGTGAAATTGAATGCGAGGCACCGTAGCCACGTGATGATATAACCTTTAGTTCTCCGTACCTGTGTGCATAGTCTGTGCGGTTAAGCTTATGATGAATCGTGCCGCTCGCTGGCGTTGTTGCGTGAGCACTGCTCCTCGGCAAGAGGAAACGCGGTAGGCGGACCCGCTCTTCGCCGCGGGCGTCTGTCAATCAAATTGATTGACGCGCGAACTCGGGCACAAACTCGTTGATTCTGAAAAGGCCCCAGTTCAACTCGTGACTGTCATAGTGCCGGTGTGCCTGTCAAGTGTTTCATGCGGTGGACGCTACTCAGCAGCTTATTTGCATATAAAATAATTTAAGCTTGCACTACTTGCGCAAGGCTGGGGCCATCGGAGGAGCTTGTGATCGCATAGCTTCTTCCAGCTTTTTACGTAGCTCGTCTACTCAGTCTGCTTGGTCTGCTTCGGTGTAATCACCGTGTCAGTTCGGTCTCAGTATTGATGCTATTGCCTAGGAAGATCTTAACTAACATGATAGTGAATGGTGCTTTTTAATTGTTAATGTTTTAATTACCACGGCATTAATCAGGTACATATGTAATTAGCATTATAATTAGCACGATCCCAATTAACACGTCCTCGGTGAGTAAGGTCTTGGTTATCTTTGTTTTAATTACACGCTCCTAATTATCGTCGTGTAAATTAGCATTAATTGAGAATGTTTTAAATACCGCTCCAATAATTACGAAGCTTCAATTCGCAAGCTCCTGTATAGTACAGAGGTAATTAGCGTAATCCTAATGAGCACGATTCTAATTAGCATGCTCATAATTAGCCTTGTGTTAATTAACAATACTTAATAATGTCTTAATTACAACATTATATACAAAGGTTTAAATTCGCAAGGTCCCGAATAGTACAGATGTAATTAGCATAATTCTAATTACCACGACCCTAATTAACGCGATCTCGGTGAGTAAGGTCTTGATTATCTTGGTTTTAATTGCATGCTCCTAATTAGCGTCGTGTTAGCTAGCACGATATTAATTACCTTGTGCCTAGCTTTAAACGACTTCATTAGCATGGTCTTAGTAAGACGTGGCTTAGCTCAGCCTTCGCATGATTTGGCCTAATCTGCTTCGTCATAGCACGTCCTGACTTAGCTAGGTATACCGCCCAGCCAATTAGCTAATCAGCCGAGCGCACGTGCTCTGGGAGCGAGCAGACGATGAAGAAGCGAAGGACGAGGGCGCGCGCCGGCCGAGCAACGCGCTAGAATGTACAGGCCGACCATGGTGATTATACACGTGGCCTCGGCAATTAGCTCTGGCCGCCGTGTTATAAGGCGCTCAGTCGGAACTAATCTCAGAGGACACAGTGCTGATTATCCTAAAGGATACTTAGTGCAGACATTAAACGCTTGATTCAAACGGCCGGCGCACACATAAAAAATATAGTTAGTAGAGCTTTCTGCCACTTTTCTTGCATGGGTGCACTTCTGCACTCAGTGGAACGACAAACAAATGAAAGAAGTTGCCTCTAGTTTTACGACACCACCCAACCTTCTCGCCCGCCCTTGATGTGACGCCGCGTTCCATCGTAACCAATGCAACGGAGCGCGCGCTGAGGGATGGATTTCACCTTCTCGTATTATTAGCTTGTTCAAAAGGGAGTGTCGCCAGAGCTCGGAAAGATACCCAGTTTCGCCAAACTCGGGCCATCCTGCATAGCACCCCTGGTCGGTGTTTGAACGTCAGTGTTAGGGAACATGAGCTGTCACTTCGAAATGATTCGGCAGCACATTTGACTGCACATTGCTATTCCTGTTCTTGTAAGGCGACGTTTTTAAGCGTTTCTGTTCTTGCCCAAAGCTTAGATGCTCTCGCCCGGGAATTAATGGAAGCTTTTTGGGTAGAGAAGAAATGCGGCTTGTGTGTAAGTGACACATGATTGGTTTTGCGCATGTCTGAGTTCCAATATTGCTCGTCGTTGCTTGATTAGACATGCCTTTCTATTGACCTCGTGTATTTTTTTTTATGTGCATTGACTAGCTACGCAGTGCGGTGTGCGCATGTGTGGTGCGGCATATATATTTTCTGCGTTTCCTCTGAGAATAAATCAGTTGCGAGTGACGTTCTTTCCCTGTGCTTCTTCGTCCTTCTTACGGTGGTTTAGGCGTCTAGTTCTTTACCTCATTATGAATTAATACCAAGTCCAGCACCGCCTTGTGCTGGCCTTGGTATTAATTCACAGCAGCGGTGGTTGAGTATTCTGGCTTTCACCTACTGTATGTTGCGCACAGAGACAGATTTTGTGTACTTCACGAAGCAAGCAAACGGTCAGCTGGAGCAGATCAATTCCCGTGCAATACAGATTTAGAAAATGCGCCACCGGAGAGCTGTAAAGCGGCAAAGCAGAAAACACGGCAAGAAAGCGACATGGTCCGTGCCACAAAGGCCACATGGTATGTCGTGTGGGATAGCCTGGAAAGCGGGAAAAAAGTATAGCTTTAGATTTATGATGGAGGCTAATTGAAGGGTGTTTGTGCTGCGGGGATGTTGACGGTGCTCTAAGCACTCGGCACTGCCTCATAGGAGCTACTTTTTTAGGCCCAGTATTATTGAACCGCATAAGTTCATGCAAAATAGATGACTCGCTGAGTCGCCAGTAATATTACATCTTGTGTGTAGCCATCGTTTCCGTCAGTGTTTCGAGAGAGGTTCTTCCAGGATTGCAAAAAGCGGGCAACTCCTAATATAGACAGTATTAATGCCTCACTAAAAGGGAAGCATTATGTACCTAAAGATCACGCTGCGCGAAAAGCACATGGACGTTAAAGGCCAACTCCGGCGATTTTTTTGGCCATGTCAAAGTAATGGTGCTTTTATATTCCTGAGACGCTCCTGTCACGGGTCCGATAGCAGAAACACTCGGCAAATTGGAGAATAATTTTAAATAAGTAAAAAAGCGCAACACCGAAACCGAAACCCAACCGAGCATACTGTCTTCGCGTGACGTATAAGTGGTTACAAAACCGGAAATCATGCAAGGCATGCCGGTCCCGCCAGCGCGTAGTATGAAAGCTGCGAAAGCGGCGAAGAGCAGACGCTCATTTGAAAGGCGACTCCGTCGGAAATCTTGTGTGTGACTGACCGTGTCACGTGCACAAGCTGAGCTGTCGGAAAATGACAGCTGCGATTCCGACGCATTTGGAGGCCAACTGTAATGGCCATTCCTCTTCGATGAAGTGGAACTCACGTTTAGCTCTTTGCTTGCCTGGTTGCACATTCCACCGCCAGATGGCACCACCTGTCCAGGAAGCTCAAGTTTGTGGGGCCGTGATCGGGTAAAATGCTATCGCTGAGAAGTTCGCGGACTAACAAAAGCTTCTTATTATTGCTATGGGAAGAGTGCATAAGTTTGGCAATAGCGGCGTTCAACATCGCTTTGGTACGGCCGAAGGAATGTAATATAAGACAGGTATGAGCCACCTTTCGCACCATTAGGTTACGTTGTTTCGCACGATGCGAAAGCTCACCGTATACCGATATAGGCCCGGTCACGGTGCACCCTGTATATGCAACGGGAAGTGTTTCCGTGGTGTTCACGCATGTGCATTCTTTAGCCGGTACGGTATTACCGTACTTTCCGTGCGGTAAACCGGCATTGCTAGCTAAAACACTAATACAGAGACGCAGGGTAATAGTTAGGTGCGAGTGTTTCGTGACTGCCAACGGGGAATCGTGTGCAGCCCACAACGCGACACCACTTGCCACCCATCGCACGCATTACCACAAGGAACGGAAATTCACACGCCCAGCCAACGAAGCGCTCGCCAAACACTCGCGATTGTTGCCTTGCGGATAGCAGACGCTCTAGGCCCCCTCGGTTCCGTCACTTCCGCTTAACAAAAATGACGTCACGCACCCAATGTTGCCAATAATTTTGGGAAGCGAAGTGGGGAGAGTCGGGGCAATCAATAAAATTCATTTGCAATGAATCTGCGTATGTCTCCAGCTTGTAATTTGGCATATATAACGGGAACGTGAAAAGGAATGTACCCAGCGAATTTTATTGCGATCCATGGACCTCGAAAAATCGCCGGAGTTGGCCTTTAAATGCTGTTTCCTCACACCAATACGTTTTAAATACCATAGTCCCCTCCCAAAGCAACCACTGAAGTTAGATAAAGCCGGAAATGAGATTGTGGCAGGGAAAAAGGCTTTAAGGATAAAAGTACGGAATCTCGAAGCACGACATACAGAAATCCTTAACTCAGCTAAAAACCCAAAAAGCTTCAGCTTGCACGTACGATGCGAGTTCGCATCATACTGTCACACACGCTCCTTTCCTTCTATGTTTTTGTTACCGGCCCATGCACGTGTAGCTGCTGCCTTGCGCAAACCGCGCTAGAATGTCTGGGAACATGCGAGATTGTTGTGGAATCATCTGTTTGGCTTGAGCGCGCAAACGCGACAGCTGAATTTATTCACGAACTAACGCGGCCACCAGCGATGAGGCTAGAATGTTTGATGCCGCATGTACAAATGCCGACGTGGCTTGCCGCGGATGTTTTTCGACGGCCGACGCTCTGTTCGCCAGTATCAGTGTACACTGCAAAAAATCTGGCCCCTAAACACGGACAAAGCTGAAGGTATAGCGGTGCCGAGCACTTTTCCGCGATCCGAATTAAACGATTTCTCTAAAAAGGAGTCTTCTTACGAAGTGCTTTCGTTACCACAGATAAAACAAAGCACTCCGTCAGTTTGTTTGAATGAGAACACTGTTCCGTGACCAGAATAAAACAATTTCCTTCAAAGAAGGTCTTCTTACGTGCCTCCTACGTTAAGATACTAAAGAATGGTCTGCCCGTACTGTCCAATATAATACGGCACATTTGCCTTAATGCAAAATAACTGTTTTGTACCACAACTGCACCATAAAATCCCATAGAAGCTTTGCCACCTATGCAGGTGGCAGTCTCGGTATACGCTGGCAACAAGTGAGCGGAGGTCGACCAGTCCACTAGCCACATACGTCCACGTACACGTTCGGTATGGGTCTGTGGTTGTTGTTTCAAGCAGATGCTTCATGACGCATGAACCATAAATCCAATAGTTTTCCTCCACCTTCGTTCCTGAGCCAGCATCGTCGCATTGTTAAGGTCGAAGCTATAACCTGTCGTCTTGCAGTATTCAACAAGCTGTCTTAAAATGCGCTCCATGGGTGGCTTTAGCAACATTCCCACTTTGTGTTCTTTGAACGTCTTTGGCATTTTCCTGCCCAATTCGCCGATGTAAGTGGTGTCGTGAACCCCACAACGTACTCTGTAGAATACCCTGCTCTAATCATCCGCAGGTGTGCGGTCTTTGGGCTTTGTGAACACATGTCCTAAGGACAAGGTATACACAAACACCGCCGAAGATTAGAGCGGGATCATCTACGAAGTACAATGTGGGGATTGCGACACAACTTGCATAGGCGAAATGGGTTGAAGAAGGTAATCGAAGGTTAAAGAACACAAAGAGGATGTTGCGAAAACCACCCATGCAACATGTTCTAAGACGGAGCTTGTTGAACGCTGCTGAATGACAAGGCATAACTTTGACCTAATCAATTCGACGATGCTACCTCGTGTACAAAGGTCGGAGGAAAAGAAAAAATCTTGGAATCATGCTTCATTCATCACGGCGCATTGGTTTGCAACAACAGCAGCAGCCCTCTACGAGATGTTTACAAGGAAATGTGCGACTAATGGACTGGTCAAACTCCGCTTATATTTGGCAGCGTATTCTGAGAATGTCGCCTGCATAGGTGGCAAAACTTTCATGTCATTTTGTTAATAATTGTTGTGTTAAGTCAAAGTAAACATTTTATAATCAAGCTACGCATCCCGAGCTGGTAGATGTGGGGGTAGCATGCCATGTGTAGATGCACTGTACTGTGTGAACTTGCTGATGACGGAAGCATACCTGCTGCTTCATGCCAAATAAACAGTGAAGTACACTACTACATGCTTCTTTAAATGCCACTTTGGCAGATGTATTCAGGAACATATTTGTCAAAAGTGTTGCAAGCCTGCTTATGAAACTGTGTGCACGGCCCATGGACAGCTCCACTTCGCTCCTTTCTGTACGTCTGAAAAGGAAGTGAAAGAAAACACCTAGAGCAACAGCAATGTTCAGAATTTATACACATTTAAACATTGCCATGGTGCATGTGCACATGGCCTCCCTTAGCATCACTGTTTCAGAAATCAAAAAAGCAGAAACGGTATTTTGCAGATATTTCTGGACTCGTTCTAATTATATGAAGAACAAGCAGCATGATTTCACGAAGACTTATTGCTATAGTACACAAGAACTCAGGGTTAAACACACTACGTTCTAACTGCAAGAGTATTTATTTACGTGCATTACCAATTCTATTCAATTATTGTCATGATGTTGAAGCAAACGTCTTAACAGTTACAATTTTTGTACTTAATGCTGCCGAGAAGGCTGAGAGTTATGTGGGTGAAGAAATTAAGAATTGCGCATGTATAAAATGGAATCGGCTCGCACAAGATGAGGCAAATTGTAGACCACTGTGAAGGGCTACTGCTGCAGTGCACATATAATAAGGCTGAAGATGACAAAGATTAAAGCGTAAACGTAAAGGATGAGAATTAAATTGAGAAGCAAGGCTTGCTGTCAATAGCTCTTGAATTCTATCAGAAAACAACATGACAGTTGTATATCCTGTACATCTTAACGCGACAAAAGTTGAGCTGAAGATGGCGGCTTGAATGAATGTCAAACCATTGAACAAAGCGTGTTGTTGGAGCCAATGTTTCAACAAATTGATGTGTCTAAGTTGTTGCAGCAACCTTGATGCAATTCGTTGCCCCTCTAAAGAGGAGTCCTCTTGTTGAATCACTAGCTCCAACAACATTCGTTGTTCAACAATTATTTCATGAGCTGCACATCTCGTTACATTCATTACAAACCTCTACTGTACCAAATGCTACTATGGCAATGATAGTGGGTGCAATACTTAAGCTGCAGTGTCATAAGCAGGTGACCGGCTATTCAACTCTTTAAATATACCAGATCCATAAAGACTGCAAACCATGAGGCAAGCACAACACAAAGAACAAGCGTAAGGAAATTGAGAGGTTAACTTTAATAAACGTGGTATGGAATTAGTCATCCCCATTTTAAGTATAAAAGGTGGTTTTTTAACGAACTCCTTTGCTGTTCAAAAAGATCATGCTGCTAAAAAGATCATACCTGTAGTCAAGTGCTAATTTCCAGGACGAAATTTCGTGATGCTGAGAGCATGCATTAAACTTTATGCACGATAAGCGTTAGGTGCAATGTCAGAGAGGTGGAGATGATTTAATGGATAGCAAATACTAAAAATGAAAAGCTCTGAGTAACTATCGCAAGAATAAGGACGAAGTAAGGAGGGAAGCATATGATAAGCTAGTGCAATGTCTGAAGCGAGTTAATCTTGTCTTAGAATATGCAGTCATAAAGTGAGATCCAGTAAGTAGGTGTCACATGCACTGATTGTGAGAGAGATATGGAAATGACGGACCACCTTTTAAATAAATGTAAAAATGTCCACCCATGTACGTGTTGGGAACTAGCTCTCATGAAGCCCTAGGCTTAGAGAAAGCTTGATAAAGATGAACACATCCACAAGAGAAATCAGTAAAAGACAGATGGAGGATTGGTAGTGGAAAAGCAGCGAGAACAGCCAAAAACAAACTTGCAGGGTCTTTATGTACAATGCCGAAAAATAAGCTACCTATTATAAGTTTTTTTAAGGAAAGAAATTTAATTCAGGTAGGAAAGGCATTAAGCCAATTCAAAAATTGAGCTTGGCCACTTGCATGTCAATGCTTCGCTTTAAAGGGAACACACATAGCATCCATCCATCTACAGATGTGAAACTGCGTCATGCAAGATAACTTATACAAAGTTATTGCTTTGAGCAATTAGAGCAAAATATTTCAGGAGAGCACCTAACTGGGCTGGTTAGTACATGATTACAACGGGAACAAACAGCGCTGGGCACGGGACGGAAAAAAAGGTAGACGAAGGCGACAGCACCCTCGTCTATTGTTCTTTCTTCGTCCCGTGTCCAGCGCTGTTTGTTCCCGTTTTAATGCAGAATATTTCTTTCTTTAATCTGAAGGTGGCAGTGTTTCATGGCTAAAATAGTTTACTAATTTGCATTTCAAGTTACATTTTTTCAGCCATAAGGAAACACTGCAAAATGCTGAAGTTCTAATGTTAACATTTATCAGAAGAAAGACTAATTCTTTCGTATGGAATACCGAAGGTTGATTTCCAAAGTTCATTGCCTTTGTATTTTGTGCTGTTCCCTTATCATTTTCCTTAAGACGGTTGTATAGATGTTCTTGGTTTATCTTGTGTTTTGTATATGTTATGCTCCTGTTTTTGCTTAGCAAGATCATTTTATGTGTAACTTATCACTGTAGCCCACTTTGCAATACTGCTTACTGGTGTCAGCAGTATTGTCAAGTAATAAATAAATAAGTAAATAGATATCCACTTTGTCATAAAACTACTATAAAAACAAAATAATCAGAAACGTTCCACCCAAACTGTAACAGTCGGAAAAAATAGCTTTTGACCCATATTGCAGCTTAGCTTTTGCTATGTAGCATTCCAAACAGAAATGTCGCCAAGACATTATTGTGTGGTATACTTTGCTGGCAATTTATATTCCATTAAAAAAATATATACTGCTTGGTTGTAAGCAAGGAAAAATTTACTGAAGTGAATAATCCCTAGCCTGCACAGAGTCTCGTTCCTTGACCTTCGCTGCACAGCACATTGGCACAGGATTCACGCGGGTGCCCCTGTGCTCATATAGTGCAAGTCTAAATGTTGCAGATTTAAGCAATACTTCTGTCTGAAATACCATGCAAGAACAATGATGTGCTGTGCAGTGAAGGCAAAGCTCCAAGAAACTTCCCACAGCCTTGTTATTTTTCATTTGAAAAAATTATTTTTCGCTTGAAGATAATATTACACCTTGAAAACTTTGTCTAAATTATCGCACGAGGAAAGCACACTATGATGTGTAGGCAACATTTTAGCTGGGATTGCTACACAGTGAAAGAGAGCCCGCAATATGGGTTCAAACACTACTTCTTCCAAGTGCCAATTTGAAGATATTTTTGCTTCTTTTTGCCAGCAGCATTTTCAACCCTTGGTATATGCACTGAACGCATACTGTGAATATATTTCACATGAAACATTCAGTCTTTTTTACAATATACATAAAAATGGTGCATTTTGCAATGTTTCCTCACGACTGCAAATAGCATAAATTGAAATCAAAATAAATTCGACTATCATAGTCATGAAAGATTGGTGACTATGTTAAAGAAACAAATGCTTTGTAGTAATAGCTCGACGCAATAACCATGTGTCAATTAATTTGCCTGACACAGCTTCATTTCTGCATGCGAAGTTTGAAAGGTCTTTGCTGCATCATGCAATTCTTTCCCCGAAAATAACGCTTGAATGACTACTTCCCACACTGAAACATAACAGCACCAGTTTTACAAAATATTGGAAATGGTCAAAAAACGACCTGGCACACTGGCGTGAAATGACCCAAATAGGTACTAAAATAAAACAGTGTGCACTGTCAGACACTAAAATGAAGCACTAATCTGCTTGTATTGCTAAATTACTTCAAAACCCTGCTCTGAATAACTGCCCACAAGAAGTTGATTGCGAAAAATTTACTTTAACCTCTGACCAATTTTTATCTATCTCTAGTATAATGACTCCTAACCTTCGGCACACACACAAAGGCACAAAGCATTTCATATGGTTCAATGCCTTCGAACAGTACGGAAGGTCATGTGTTAAGAGATAGCGTAAAATCTGGACTAATTTTAACCAGCTATGTTTTTATAACATGCAAACATCGAGAAATACACAATAATTTAGTAACTCGCCCCCTCTAAAAGTGTTGCTGTCACAGCTCCAAATTCCATTCACGAGCTATACTGGCTAAAATATTAAAACACAGCTGAATTTCCATCACAATGGTGGATGCACACAAGTCTACAATAATTTAGTAACTCACCCCCTATAAAAGTGTTGCTGTCACAGCTCCAAATTCCATTCACGAGCTATACTGGCTAAAATATTAAAACACAGCTGCATTTCCATCTCAATGGTGGATGCACAGAAGTCTACACGAACAGGCATGCACTTTAGATTGACTTCACAAGCCAGATATCCGGTAATCCTGCCGTTGGAGAACGTTACCAAGTGTATGAGCTGGACTACTACATAAGCTAAAATGGATGCTTTTGTGTGTTGATATGACAGAGCGTAAACAAAGCAGTGCAGAAGACTGAGCACACGAGCACAGCACTGTTTGTGTCTTCCTTTTTCTTGTGCTCCGTCTATTGCGTTTTTTACACTAATGCATTAATTGTGGAAACAACTAGCTGCCACAATTTGGTCATCTAGGTCGAACTTTTTGGGCCTTGTACCAGACTAAAGAGCTCTGTTGTGAAAGCAACAGGGTGTAACAATATTGCACTACAAATCAGGGAATACAAAGCATCGATAAGAATGTTCAGCCAAAATAAAAGGCTTCAGCAAAATGTTTAAGACACATACTCACAGGTTAATGCTCATTCACAGCTTCTACGGCAGCCCCATGATTTCTGTGCGTCCATCTGTGCGTGCCTTCCTTCCGCCTTTGGGCAAGTTTGTGTAGAATGTCTGCCAGGAAAACAAAAACATCAGAAACAAGTCGACTTTTTTTAGCATGTCTCACATAACCCAAATGAACTTTTCTCTCCCCATGAGGTAGCTGTTTAGAAAGCATCCAAACAGCCGCTGCTTTGTCTATGTATAGCTCATAACCAATAGGTAGCATCCAACACGACACCTGGTCATTGTCAAAGCATACGAGACAAGAAACTGAGACAAGTATAAGCAAAGAGCAAACGGCTATATTTCGCCATTATATTGTTTCCTAATCCAGCCCGATGCATTCATCGCTTAAATTTAATTTACACTGCTATATTGGTGTTCGCCCTAAACTTACTTTCCAAATAACTCACTAGATAACCTATTTCTCTTACGCACTATATGAATACATGTTAAAAAGATGGGGCATGCAAACATGGACACAAGAGAGTCAAGACACCTAAAACGCTGAGATCACTAACTGGAGGCTCATCACCTAATCTACCTTTACATTGTTGAGGGCGTAAATGCACGCCAAAATTCGATGAATGCAGTTTTGTACAAGCACATGAATGAAGAAAGGCGTCCAATTGTCGAGGCCTGGCATATCGATAACGGCAGTGCACAAGAGAGCCAACCGTCAATTAACTAGCATAAAGAAGAAATCAAATGCTTGAGCAGTTATCTCTCATGTAGACTATCGCGCGTGCCAGATTGATAGGTATCGCCTCTTGCCTGGGCATGCACAGATAAGTTTCTGTGTCTACTTTATTTTGTGCCACTGTCCACCTTTCCAGTTGGCGTTAGTGGTGTCTTGGTTTCTCTCTTGTGTCCATGTTTGCATGCCCTGCCTTTTTAACATGAATACCTACCAACCAGCTCAGCTGTCTGTTATACTAAATATGTATACAATCTAGAATTACCACTCTGTCGGCTTGCTGATGTAATAATAACAATGAGGTTCTGTATGTAAACGTGAAATTAAAAGCACAGGAACCTCTAGGATTTGCACCTCCACCGAAAGTGCAACCACTCCATCAATGATCGAACCCGCACAGTTCAGATCAGCAGCTGACCATTATAACCACTGCATTGCAGCGGGGGATGTTCACTTGGTAATGTAGGTTAACCTTAAGGATTATGGAAAGAGCTGTAGGTTGAAGAAAGACATGCAATTAAGCAAGGAGCTGCAGACATTATGCAGTTTAGATATTTCTGTAATCCAAAGGGCTGGTGCTCAGGGCATGCACCTAAGGAACTCCTGTTCAGCGTCTCTTTTCGAACCAAAGCTTAGCAGAATTGATGTTCCTGTCTAGATATGCCCCTGAAAACCACAGTTAAATAGCTGCAAAGTAAACACTAGAAGACAGAAAAAATCCATCACTTGTATGATATTAAACACGTCAAGATGCAAATACACCAAACACCCTGGACTGTGAAACGCATTGATTGAAAAGATATCAGTTAAACAAAGCAGCATAGCAATGAACTTCCATGTAGCTGCCACACGGCAAAAAGCAGGTGGCTCTGGTGCCATGAAAAATCTATAATAACACTTGTTGAATATAGCAGGATGTTTTGTATGATAAATGTATAAATTACCACTCACAGAAGCTGACATGCTATTTTAAAAATCAGCATTGCAAAAAATAAAGCAAGAAAACCACGTGACGTGTGAATTTACCATTCATACTTTAAGGCTAAAGGGCCCCCTAAACAACCCCGGAGTCTAAAATTTGTGACAACTGCACGCTTGTACAACGTGAACATGTTGTCACATGAATTTTTTCATTAAGTGGTGTAATAATGAAGCCACAGGGGATAGAACGAACATTCCAGCTGGTTTCAGTTTCTCGCTCAGCCTGACCATCCTGAAGAGGGGCTTCCTCGATGTGCCACTGTGCCAGAGCGGTGCGGTGAGGAAGCACAGTAAAAGCACTGGCGAGATAAACCAATTCGCAACTCTTGTGACAACCACAGATACTGCATCATCACAAAGCCAAAATGCCGTTTCGTATTGCAGAGGACTATTCAACAGTCAGCGTTACTTAATGTTGCTCATAGGCAACATTACACCACTTCGCTAGCAAAGAGGACTGGTCAAGCGCTGAAGAGGAGGTGCGGTTATTGTTTTTAGAAGTGGAGTGTCTGACATTCGGACAATGTTATTCCTGCGGCCCTCTGTACGAATTAGCGAGCTTGTTTGGGAGGTGTAAAAAAAAAGAAGTCGGAGCTTGCTGACTGGCCCTTTAAGAGAATGTAAATATACACTAGAAGGAAGTACACTTGTAGACATATTACTATAAGCTATAAAAAACAGGCAATTAACATGCTCAATCCATGCAGCATAGGGATGTCTCACACCTTTGCAAGAACTTTACTATGTTGGCTGCATGATTGTGTAGGCCAGAAGCAGCAGGCACGTGGCTTCCATGAATTTGACCTGTTCGTTGAAGGGAAACTGCTGCTCACATCCTTGTAGCACTGCTTTTTGAAGATGCTTCCTGCGATAACAAAATGACCACAACACAATTATGGTCTGCAAATATCCACAGATGACCTACATTGCTGCCCTTTCTCATTAAATTCAGCTCTAGACTAAACACTGCAATAGCGGCATCCTCCTACATTACAGGGCATCATACTGCTTTCCTTGGCCTGGTTTTTAGTCAATAATTGTTTTCACCCATAACAGAATGTAGCACTAGTAAAGATTCGGTTGGGGAGGGTGCAGTCGTAAAGTGTGTATGCAAAGTAAGAATATGAAAAAAAAACAATGGCATAATTTCACATGAGATATAACAATTATCATAATTCATGTAATGTCAGACACCAAGAAGTGTTTAATTGAGCAAGTTTTGACCTTAAGCTATCACAAAACAATGCCCTTTATGGAAAGTGGGATTTGCAGAGTGAACTCTGATGATGAAATTGGCTGCCTTTACTGGCTCTGTAGCTGCAAGTGCATTGCTAAAGCCGCTTGAATGCACTTAACAAGCCTGTGTAATGATATTGACAAATGTACAGAGAAGACAAACTCATTCGTTCTCACTTAGCTGCCATCACAGCAATACGTTGCTTCGTGTCAGGTTTCCTGGTATGCAGAATGCACGAACTTGGTGGCCGTGCCATACCACAGTAACATGATCGACATCTGCTCCAACTGCGTAAGTAGCTGGAAAGTGCTAAATTACACAATCAGCTGTACCATGCACACATAATGTAAATTCTAGCAGTGGCAACATTTCGCACCTCATAATAGCCTATGGGCATTGTACTCAGTTGATGCTGCCAGCTGCATTCCCTGTTTTCATTTCTAGCATGCATAGCACATGCACACAAAGCACCCAATAACTGTGGGAAGCAGAATAGATCGTCCGAGGTAATCAATAAAATTGATTGACAGGAATTCCACACATCACTCAAGCCTGTTGTTTAGCATAAGTGATGAGAATGTGCAGCCAAATGTACACAGCAAATTCAGTATTGGCCTTGAAGAATTGCAAGATAGGTTGAAGCTTTCCAGAAACAATCGTATACAGTAAAGTCTGTCCCAGATACTGAAATCATGAAGTTATAAATTTTAAAGTGGGCCGCTATATTCTTCAAGCACCATGCATTGCATTTATGAAAACGCTAACATCCCTGACAACAATGCGTGCTTCAAGAAGTCATAAACCTTAATATTTTTGGCACAATGCCATTTCCCAGTACCACGTTTTACAGAAAGGCAACATTTTCCTTTGCAAAACTAAGCCATGTTCCCAGGCAAAATGCACTGTCCATGGTGACAAACATGGAGTACGCTCTTCTATACAGCTTAGCTGGTTTACTGGAACTAAAAGCTACGGTAACGCTGTCTTAATTGAACTGGCTAGCAAGAGCCTTCTCGCTGCTGTTCATGTGAAGTAATTTCACCTTGGTGGAACGTCACAAGAGTAAGTGGCACATAATAATGAGTGCGAAAACACAGTAACAGGTTGTGCAACGGCTACCAGGTATGCCCATTCGTGGAAACTGTGGGCTCTTCCCCCAAATGAACCAGTTGGAAATAACCCTTTTGCATGAATAAACTTAAGTTGGTTGCTGGCATACATAACATTGTTACTCTGCATTTCCATCTCATTTATCTAGCGCTCATTGTTTCCCTTCGACATGACTAGCTCAAAACAAGATTCTTCTTCATTAAATGGAACTTTGTACATTACCTTTACCGTTGGCTACAGATGCTTATTTCTTCTGCCTGAATAAGCACCTCCTATAGCATACTTGCCTCAGCCACCTTCTGGACTGCATGGTCAGCACTCCACTGTTTGTCGAGGCACTGCTGTTTGCTACCTGCAGTACGTTGCAAAAAACTTCAGACTTCAAAACTCAAAAAAAAAGGTTAAGAAAAGCCGAACCAGGTGTGCCAGCAGCACCTTGCCCTTTGAGGAGGGAGGAAGAGCTCTGATAAAGGCTAATTCAAGACAAGCGTCGTTCTTCACAAGCTATTATTATGCGATGAGAGGTGGGACTTCAATACACGGACGCACATATAGTGCTAAAAGCAATTGAAAATTCAGCTGAAAGTACGGCTTGTCAAATTAGGTGAACGTGCATAAAGGATAAAAATGGGGCAAACCAACTGAACAAAATACAATGTCATGCTGCAGAAATTGCATTTTAGCAAATCTATGTTATCTATTGCTTGAAAGATGATAAGCAATGTCCAAGAATGCTAACCTAACGCTTTTGAGGGTCACGTTACTTAATGACAAATAAAATGCACGCCTACAGAAAACATCCCTAAATACACTATATTTCTCCCACTGTACCGATTCACGATTCACACGGTGGCTGATGATTATTCCTTCAGAGCTCGTGCGAACGAAATGGATGTTGAAGCTTCGGTTTCACGGCGTTACTCCAAGTAATTTGTCGAGAGACATGCATAAAACGCATGACATTGGTGAGCCTGACAAAAATGTTGTCTCCTTTCAGCAAATATTAGCGTAGAGCAGTGCGTGCAAGCGAGCTAATTACCAAAACTTTATAACACTACCGACTACGTTCTACAATGTCATGCGCGAGCACAATCCTCACAACTACAACCGCATACACTACCAACACGTTATGCGATTTTCTTCGGCGACAAGGCGTACTACAATAACAATAACTCACAATGTACGAAGCGTAACGTTCACTTACCTCTGGCAATAAAAAATACGCTGGCAGCGTACACTGCTAGATGACCGCCGGTTTCCAATGGTGCGCCAAGCGAGGAATCGCCGAGCTACCGGCCGTCCCCGAGCGTCAAAGCATTTTCCAGGGCGACAGAACGCGTCGTCGACAAAGGATTGCGGCGCTGCTACTCACTGACGTGCGGAAACATTTGAAGAAGGTGTTCTTCAAAACTATGAATCGCGTCCGTCGGTCACACCGAACAAAGCAGTCGCAGAGATTGAAGTCGCACGGTCGGCATCTGGTGACTATTTGCCTGGTACCGCGTATAGTTGCGCTTACGTCAGTAACCACGAAATACAACACACAATACACACAATGCGAGGCAGCGCGTTAAAAGTCGACCGCACAAACAGAACTCGGCACGACGATCACACGAACGCAGAACTATACGGGCTATGAAGGTCTCCTTAGTGTCGTGAGCGCGCCTGCCAGGTGGAAAGATTGCGCGATCCAGCGTGCAGACGGCGCTGCCGCTCGCTGGCGTGCTTTCGCGCGTGTGAGCCTGCGCTCTGTGGAGTTTCCCGTTGAAACCAAGCTTTTTGTTGCGGTATAAACTCGTCGTGTAGGCCACACATGGCGCTGATAAATTGTAAAACGAAGAAAAGAAAACTCTGGAGGACTATGCGGGCAGATTAGCTTCTTCTGAACGGCACATGCTGGCCGTAGAGAACAAACATGTAGGAAATTCGGGGTTTCCGTTCTAGTTGATTAACATTCTTTTTTCACGCAGTAATGTTTGAGTACAATGATTGAACTATTCATTGACAATTATAGCGGTTACGTCAAGAACAAAATAAATGAACAGACGCAAAGACAGATATTTTCGCGCAGAATGGAGTAAACAGTGAAAGGAAAAGATAGGTGCATATAAAAATAAAAATAATTAATTAAAAGTAAGAATCAGCGAACAGTCAAATGAAATTTTATGTACACATGAGGGACCTCCCTTGATGTTCACGCCCACTCTTGCAGGCATACTGGATCCGTAGAAGCTCTGAATGAGAATCGATGCCTTCATTGCACGAGTTCTTTTGCATAACGTCATGGAACAGGTTGTCTTTTTTCTTTTTAGGCATGTTGCTTGGGAGAGGCTAGAAAGATTGCAGTCGCACGCGAGCATGCACGAACCTCTCAAGGACGCAGCTCGGAATGAAATTGCAACAACCACGAACATTCCAGGGTCGGATCTAAGAGGAACAGGGGTACCGGTGCCCTTACCCCCTCCCCCTTTAATTTCTCACGGACCGTAGCGGCGGCCGCTACGGGTCGCTGCGAGCGCCTGCACCCTAAAGCTTTACTGCACCCTAGAGTTACTGTAAATGTTAGTTTTATGTGGCGGAGTTGCTCATCTGTTTTCAAAACGCCGCTAGCAATCGTGCACTGCAGAGAAGCTGATGCGCAGGCCGCCGCCGCTGCAGCGAACCGGTTTGTACTCCCGTGCCACAGTCCCGAAAGGAGGCTTTCATAAAGGGACGCTTTTCACCAATACGAAGCAGCGCCGCATGTTCCTTGTGTCCTTGTCTATTAGGCACCGTGGAACGCCGCACAGAAGCCTTCGCGGTAGGGATGTCCGAAAAGCAAATTTATTTTAGGTTCGAAGCGAACAGTGATTACCTCGAATAATTTTGAATCGAATAGTTCGAATAGTATGCATCACACATTATATAAAAAAAATTAGCATAAATATTGTCGAGGCCCAACTAACCTGCACAGCGTTTTTTTTTTAATTGGAACGAGGCATGTGCGACTGTCATTCTTTTTGCTGCAAGTAAACGCTACTAAACTAAGCGCTACGCTACTAAACGCTACGTTTAGTAGCGTTTAGTAGCATCAAATAGTAGCAGAATTTCAATTTCAGTAAGATGCAAGTTATAACCGATAAAATACGTCACACTTAAAGTTACTATACATATAACATATTATAACATATAAGCCCGTATAACAAGCTTTTAAACTTAAAAAATGATCAGGGGCGTAGCCAAGAGGGGGTTGGGGGTTCCAACCCCCCCCCCTCGAAATTTTTCAATTTTGCTTGCGCATATATTCACGCACACATACAAACACACGCACGAACATACATAAAGTATTGAACCCCCCCCCCCCCCCGAAAAGATTTCTGGTTACGGCCCTGAAAATGATTAATCTATGTCGGAGTAATATGTTAATTTAACCTTGAAGTGGGGCTTCGCGGCATTGCGCAATTTTGTTGGTTAGGTGCTTTCACGGCATTGCATTTTCAGGCTGCAGTGAAACCACCTTCACAGGTGGGTTACATGCCATCCAATATACGCCTATTCGTTCATTATGAATACTTTGAAATTTCGGAACCTTAAATTCGTGTCGAAGCGAATTCGAATACTATAATATTCCTTCGAACATTCCTAGTGCTCGAATATTCGCACATGCCTACTTCGCGGCAAACAGACGCAGACAGTCTGCCAGTATGTCAGGACGGCAGCAAAATATTGTCTACCCTCGTTGCTCGCGAGGGTAACATGCACAAAACAACAAATTTAACCACTCTCGGTTGACCTGAAAAAAAGGTTAAAGATTTAAACCGCTCACATAGAGAACAGTGGTAGTTGCACGCTCCCCAGGCCTTCTGTAAACGCATCGTGTCTGAAGAAAAAAGATCACAGTTTCACCGCAAGCGCGAAGCAATGAATGCAAAGGCAACAAATTGTAATGTTATACGAAGGAAGGCTGGCAGCTAACTGTTTTGGATCCGATCTCGCGTAACTATACAAAACGTTGGTGTAAGAGAATACGGCCGCTCCAGGGAGAGGTGCGCTTTTCGCAGTCTCTTCGCGTTGAGAGCGCGCGTAAAAGAGTATACGAGCCGTTTGCTGATGCCTGCGAGATAGCGAGCGCGCAAGCGATCGTGAACGCGCTTTTAGGATCAAAGTTCGCAGTTGCTGCCAGCACCCCCCCCCCTCGCATCCCTCCATGCTCATTCAAGACCGGGCGGGCGTTTCGTTTCGCTTGAGCAGCATCGACGGCAGGTCTAACACGCGGGGGGATGTTATCGCATGCGCCCTCCGAGTGACGCAGATAGGCCAGCTCGTTTGATCTCTGCATCAGCCGCTATCGTCGCCGCTGCTCGCGAGCTTTTACTCACGGGTAGAACCTACGATGCGCGGTGGGATGTTATCAATTTGGACTTTATACTGAACATGACGGCGACGACAAAAACCCGTCGAGAGTGCCGATATAATTGCTATCGCAAGAAAAGTAGCCACGTGGCGGTCTTTGGTTGGAAAAAAACTTAACAGCGCAGTCACTTTAAGACTTTTCGACTTTAGGACTTTTAGGACTTTCTTTTTCTTTAGGACTCTAGAACACTCTCTCCCTAAATGAAAATAAAGCAATATGTCCGTTGGCAGTTACGAATATGTACTCCCTATTTCCATAAAATGAGAGCCATCTGTAAGTTCTACGTCGATCTTTTCGTGGATCTGAAGGAATCTAAAGGACAGTTTTTGCAGTGTACAATGTGCATGCTGCAGTTATACTTTCCCCGGCCACAAGTTCGGCCAAAACAGAGTTTCAGCTTGGAGACTCTGACTGCTGCATTCGTCGTCGTCACGACCCCGTGACATCTGGTGCAGGTGCTCCCCGGTCAATGTACCGAACGCCCCCTACAGCCGTGAGCCACGCCCGCGTCGCGAAGAAGACACCAACACCATCAGCGACAGAAGAGCCAACCGCAACCGACGAAAGGACTACCCTACATGACAAGTAAAAAGCCACGGCGACAAAGACCGCAGCGTCCCCTGCCACGATAGTGATGCAAGCCGCCCAGGGAGCCGACATTCCGTCGGTTGCCAAGTGAAGAGCGCGAAAACTGGCTGGAGACGTTCGAGAGGGTCTAAACGCTTAACAACTGCGCAACGTGTACTTTTACCAGGAAGAAGCAGCAAGGATGTCGCTCGAGAACTAGAAGTTCACACTACGAACTAGGGACCTCTATTTGCAGGGTTTTTTGCGAGACGTTCACGTTGCTTAAAAGCAAAGGACCGCAACCTTTCTGGAGACACGGTGCAACTCCCGAATGAAAACGTGACCATCTTCGCGGAAAAAGTGACCCGGCTGTTCCGGCGCGTTGACCCCAACATGCCTGAAGAGAAGAAGCTTCCTTTCCTCATGCGAAGAGTAAAGGAATAGCTCTTCGCTGGACTTATAAAAAATCCACCGAATACCGTCCGGGAATTTCTCTCGGAGGCAACAACAATAGAAAAGACGCTGGAAATGCGCACCTGGCAATTCAATCGCCGTTCGACGCCAGGCTACGCAGACATTCAATCACTCTGCTCAGACGGCCTCCGCGAGACCATAAGGGCCGAAGTACGCGAGAGCTTCGTCTAATGTTCCCATCGTCCCTAGCTCAAGTTTCCTCGATCGCAGATCTTGTTCGAGAGGAAATCCAGCAGTCGTTGGGTACCCTTAAACCGCCGCAGCTGCAGGCCGACGCAACGCCCCCCTCGCGCCACATCAAGACGCCGCGCAGCCGCAGCAGTTCCGCCGCCTGGCACCACCGTGGCTACCAACAACGTCATACGGCCCGCCAGCCGGTCAGGAATACGCGCCGAGAAAGACCGACATTTGGCGCGCCCCCACCACCGCACACTCTTCTACTATTGCGGAAATACCTACTGCCGCTGCCAGTACCGACAGATGGCATTGCGTGGGTTCGCCATTGACGCGCCGCGTCCACAGCGAGGCGAACAGCCACGCGGCTTCGCCACTACCTCGCAGGAGCGCAGTGGACACCTGGACAACCTTCATGTTCGCCGTCGCCAGGCCGCTATGTCTCGCCGCATTGCCGCCAGTACACTGGCACAACCTGGGGCCGGTCGCCTAGTCCGTATCCGGAAAACTTAGGGCAGCAACCGATGGAGGTGCGGTTGCTGTACGACGAAACATCGAACCCTCTGCCGCCGACGACGACGCCCGACGAACTCTAAAAAAATCCGAAAGCCGAACGGAGCCCTGACGTCGAAACTTCGCGGCCGGAAGAAGACCTGACGACGCAACGTGGAATCATCGTAGCAAACCGACGTAGCCGTGACCCGACGCCGCGACCTAACCACAACGCAAGGCGACGAACTAGAGAACTCGACATATTATTCGACGGCCACAACATCACCGCTCTCGTCGACGCAGGAGCTGACTATTCCGTCGTCAGTGGACCGTTCACCAAAAAGTTGGAGAAAGTGAGGACTGCTTGCAAGGCCACGGAATACGGACCGCTGGATGCCACCTAATAACGCCGGCTGGAGTCTGCACCGCAATGATCACAATTAATAACCGGACTTATCGTGCGAGCTTCGTAATCTTACATTGCTCCAGGGATGCGATACTTGGTATGGACTTCCTTAGTCACCACTGCGCCGTCATAGATCTGAGGTCTGAGTCAATAACACTAACTTCAGAAAAGCCCTGCCATCCCACACGACGCCAGGACACCACGCATTGAATGCCATTGAAGAGCACGTCAGCTTTCCGCCTCTCTCCAGCGCCGTCATTTCTGTCGGCACCGAAGAACTAGCAGATCTTGAAGGCGTCATCGAGGGTGATTTGCACCTCCTTCTGAACCGTCGCGAAACAGCGCATCATAACAGAAGAAAGTGCCCGACAAATCCGTCAGAGCCCGCACCGAGTTTCGGTGCGAGAACGCGAGGTCGTTAAGAAATAGGTCGAGGAAATGCTACGCGACTACATCCTCCAGCCGTCCTAAGAGTCCGTGGGCGTCACATGTCGTGTTAGTGAGAAAGAAGGATGGAACCCTTCGTTTCTGCGTCGACTATCGTCGCCTAAAGAAAGTCACGAAGAAGGACGTGTGCCCTCTCCCACGGATAGACGACGCCCTAGATCGACTCCACAACGCGAAGCACATTTCGTCGATGGATCTCAAGACCGTCTACTGGCAAATCGAATTCGACAAGCGAGATCAAGAAAAGACTGCCTAATAACATCAGACGGCCTGTTCGAGTTCATGGTGAGGCCTTCAACGAACACCTTCGGCACCTTGAAGGTATACATGAAGCAATCAAGATCTCCGGACTCAACTTGAAGCCTGAAAAGTGCCACTTCGCGTACGAGGAGCTCTTGTTTTTGGGTGACGCGATCAGCAAGGATTGTGTTCGCCCAGACCCGCGGAAAACAGCTGCCATTGCTGCCTTCCCGCCACCCATCGACTAGAAGGCCATACGCCAATTTCTCTGCTTGAGCGCCTACTACAGACGCTTCGTTAAGGAATTTTCACAAATCGCCGAACCGCTAACGCACCTCACGAACACCGACGTGCCCTTCAAGTGGGAAACGGCGCAAATCGAAGCATTGAAAGAACTGAAACGTCTTCAGATGCCTCCGATACTAGCATACGCCGATGCGGAAATCCACACCGATGCAAGCAGCGTAGTACTCGGCGCCGTCCTTGTGCAGAAGATGACTGGCTGGAAATGGTAACCAGTTATGCTAGCCGGTCACTATCAAAGGTAGAAATTAACTATTCCACAAGAGAAAAGAAGTGCCTGGCCATCATCTGGGCTACATTCAAGTTTTGCCCCTGCCTTTACGGCAGGCCCTTCAAATTGTGAGCGACCACCACGCCTTCTGTTGACTAGGTAACTTGAAGGACCTTCAGGTCGCCTCGCACGTTGCAGCCCAAGACTTCAAGAATTCGACATTACCGTTTTTTCAAGTCCGGAAGAAAACACTCCGATGCCGACTGCCTGTCTCTTCCCCCCTCGACCGACCGCCGCAGGACGCACCATGATGAGTGCTTCTTAGGAACCACAAGTGAAGACGACTTCGCCGAATGACCGCGAGCCGACCCCGAACTCAGGATTCTTGTGGAATATCTCAGGATTCTTGTGGAATGTCTCAGTATAATAAAATAATTGTAGGGGTTTTACGTCCCAAAAGCGCTCGTCTTTTGTGGTTCCTCGCTTCGTCCTTTGTGTTTTTCACTGCCCCAGTTCGCTGAACGAAGAAAATGAATTACCAACTGGCCCACCTTTCGATCCTCCTGCTACTAAGTTCGAGAACATTTCGTTGCGCCGATGTTGACAAAATGCGACAAATACACTTTGAAATTATTGATGCTAGGCGCGCAGATTTCGGCTCAATGTTTAAAAATGCTACTTTGACCTAGATTTCATCCTCTATGAATAATCTTATGATGGTGAGATTAACGATATTAGAGCTCCCAGAGTGCACTTTATCAATCTAAGCCGATTCATTACTTCACATTTAGTGTTCCTTTAACATCTAAAATATTGGAAAACGGTACAGCACACTACCGTAAAAAAAAAACGTATTTTTACGAAGAGCTGTGCCTTGACTTGTTTTCTTCGTCCAATGAACACGCTGCTTACTTTTCCTCTTTATGAGAAAATTTCGCCAACGAAGCCAAATGAGCACGCTGCACCTTGTTGTTTTGAGATTTTCATCGGTACTTTAGTACAATTAAGATATGCTTAGTGTATTCGAGAGACGAAGCTTTTCGTCTTCTTTAAGCATTATTAAGATCATGTAAGGAATCGCTAGGTATCTTTCTCGGATACCCTCACTCTTTGGTTGGAGCGCATGGGTAGAACAACCTACCCACCCCACGTGAACGTTAGTGGTTCGACTGTGACCGGCGATAGGTCCACGCCTGATAGACGCGGGCTAGGGGCAAGAGCCGGGAGACAGAGTGCGTATAACTCCATTCAAGAGTACATACAAGACAGAGTACATAAAGGACCAATTTAATACAACACTCTAAAAGCACGCCATGCAAACAATCTACATGGACTACGCGCGGCAAGCCTCGCTGCATTTACGCGACGCAAAACGCGCACCACGTGGTGACTAACACCCAAAATACTCTGTGTTTTCCACTTCCCCAGAATACTGGGGAAGTGGAAAGATGGAAGTGGGAGGGGAAATGGGAGAGGGGTAGGGGAGGGAGGGAGACGGAAAGTGGGAGAGGATGTGGTGGAGAGAGTTCACGCATGTGCAGTAAGAGTGGTCACGCCGCACACCACCACCACCACCGCTTTGAACTCCGCCGTAAGATGCTTCGCATCTAATAAAGCAATGGATGTAACACGATTAAGAAAGTCCCGGCGAGAGAGGAGGAGAGGAGGGCCGACGCACGTGGCGCTTATCTGGGGTGGGTGCATCATCGAAGGTTCGAGCTGGGGGGCTGCGGGCTGCTGCTTCTCTGTCTTACTGCTGGTCGAGGTTGAGCAGATGCTCAAGTTCCACGCCGCCGCAGAAGATTGTCCGAACTCGAGCCGCGGGTTCTGCGATGTCAGGCTGCCGGCCACCGTTGGCCTGAGCGCCCGTTCACACGCTTCTACGGTTCAACGAACTCTGCCTGCTACTGCCGCACCGCGGCAGCATCACCGCTCCCCCTCTCCCTCGGCCCTGTCTGTTGTGAGTTACCGGAACCGGTCTTCGGGTGCACGGAAAAGCGGTAGTTTACTGGACCGTCGTGTCCAGCGGGCGCATTTTGTGACAGATCACAGCTAGGTATGCCAGGGAAGAGGACTTCTCTTCAACTGTCTATTGAGGAACACATTCGCATTCTAGGTAATTACCTAGACATGGCAACTTATAAACTGGCAGAATTGGTGCTATCCGTATAAGGCGCTTTCATAGTGTGTATAAGGGAAGAACGGACAAAGCAATGTCGTTTCATCGTAATATAAGCTGAAGAGCTGCAAGACTAAGTTTCTTGATGCTGGTTTATTGCGAACGAAACGGCGCACAAGAAACGTGGACGAAGGAAGATTAGACACGTGTCGAGTGCGGAGTGTCATCCACACTCTTGCTGCGCAGCTGTGTTTACTAAGCTGTTTTATTGGTTGTGCTAGTTGGGGACCACCAGAAAGGTGGAAGCAGAGATTCATAAGAAATATTTACACATAGCTGTGCTTTGCGATCATGCGTTTCTTCTTTTTATTTTACATGCAGCCGACCAGTCACAGATGTCGTCGGTGTCCGAGGTGTCGTCGATGTCCTGTAAGTAATATATTGCGTCGAATCACCATATATAGCTGAACATATTTTCCTATACTGCGTAGGACAACTTGCCGTTGAGTTAGGCATGCATTAGGTGTAGTTTGCCGGACACCATGTAGCCTAACGCAAGATTAACGTTTGAAACATACTTTATGAGGTATGTTTCGAAGCATGATCATGGCCCAGTACTGCTTCAGACAAATATTAAGCGTTTGAGTATATATCTATATATAATAAAGACCTTGATGTTTTAAATTCACAGCTGTGGCCCCGGAGCCGGCTACCGACGACAAAGGTATTGTGAGCCTTCTTTAAACGTTGATATATTTCCAAAATAGATGCTGACATGATTACTAATTATTGTAACTTAATTTTTTTCAGGGGTGTAAGTGACCTGTTTATTACTTCTAGCGCATAAATGAGCGGACAGTTGCAAGACCACCGGGCTTAGCCTTTTTTGGAATATGTGCCATCCCATTAATTTGTTTTAACGAAGAAGCAGGGCTAGAACAAGAGGAAGATGAGAAGACAGATAGCGCTAACTAAATACCATATTTTATTGCTTTTGAATATCAATAGAGTATTTTATTCTAAAAAGACAGGGCGTGCAAACACGGACACAAGAAAGAAGTCAGGACACCACAAACGCCGACTAACAACTGAAGAGACGCACAACGGCTGAAAAGAAAGAAGGCACGAAAACTTATCTGCGCATGCCCATGCAACAGGCGAACCTATCAATCCGGCACGCGTGGTGGTCTACGTGGAAGATAACTGTTAAGGCATTTGATTTCATCTTTATGCAAGTTAATCGACGGTTGGCTCGCGCATGCACTACCACTATTCTCGATATGCCATGCTTCAATCATCAGGCGCGTTTCTTCATTTCTATGCCGGTACAACACTGCGCATTCATCAAATTTGGGCGTGCACTTACAATCTCGACAATGTAAAGATAGATTAGAAGGTGAGCCTCCTGTAAGCGATCTCTTATGTTCCAACAATCTCTGGTTGATGCATCGGCCCGTCTGTCCTACGTAGAAGCGGCCGCAGCTGAAAGGAATCTTATACACCACACTCGTACGGCAATCAGTGAATTTGTTGGTGTGTTTTACGAAACAAATATCGGTCCGCTTCTTGTCTTTTACTCCCTCATTCTTCCTCTGCGTATTTTAGTATTTTAGTTTGACGTTTTTACGCTCCGCTCAGCAGCTAAGCGGAGCGGGGGTGCGAGTGCGGATGCGCCCTCCGCTTAGCCGTAAGCGGGCTAGCGGAGCGAGGCCCACGCTCCGCTTACAGGGAGCCTAAGCGGAGCGCGGACCGTCGCTGTCGTTCCCGCTAGCGAGGGGTGTCGATGCGCGCGCCCTCCCTGACGAGTACTTCGACTTCCCGCATATTCCAAGATGGCTGCCTGCAGTGCTCAACGTGCCTCCCACGTGCAAGGCGGCTTCACGTTCGTCTGCGCAGCGCAAGCCGCGAAAACGCTTTAGAATAGACGAACATTTGTGCTTACTTCGAGTTGCCGAATTAAGGAAAGTGACGCGAAGTAGACAAAACGGCACAGCTCACGAAAACATCGCTACCGTGTTGGCGTCCAAACGAATTGGAGTGGATCTGGAATACAACATCGCTGACAATCGCGTGGCTATCTTGAAGTCGGCGCTTTTTTTTCCCGATGAAACGGACTGGTAACGCATTGTAAGCACACGTGTGAATAGTGAGTGAACACGTGAGTAATACATATTTGTTTTACTTTGTAAAAGTTACAAAACTGTCTTTCATTTTAATTAATGAGGCTCAACTTCGCCAGAGGGCGTTGCAACTGCGAAAGGTCCGCTCGGCAGCACAGAACGGATAAATAAAACGAAAAACGTCCGCCACTCCGCTACAGCTTAGCGGGCCTACTCGAAGCGGAGCGGACCGTAAAAACGTAAAACTAAAATACTCCAATATATGCAGGAAAAAACTAATCAGTGCACATATCGGGGAAGAGGATATCGCTTTAAAAATGCCAAATCACAGTATTGAAAGATGCATCACTTCATTTTTGCGAAGCGATAGCGGAAGTAACGCTGGCAAAACTTGTTCCGCTTTTCCGGATGCAAAAAAGGCTCAAAGATTTCACGTTGGTGTTGCTCTGCATAAGTGCCTAGTATTTCACAATCTTTAAAAACTGGCTCGCAATCACAATTTTGACTGTGATCTACAAGATCACTGCTCACGGACCCTTTTAGCGAGTCTCAATCTTTCATTGATACTTTGGCCGCTTTGGCCGATGGAGCACCGTCCGCAAATGAGGAGAATCTTATATACGTCGTTGCCTCTACATCCAACATATTGTTGCACGTGATTCTGTTTGCAAAGTGTTTTTCCTTGTTCACCAACCATTATTCCTCTTGCAGGTGCTAGGTAGCTTATGACGTGCGCTGAAGACAATTTATGCTCCGGCTTTAAGTTGTGATACCTTATGAATGTGCGGAATGTCCACGGTACTTCCATGTAGGTCCTCTTCTTTCGTTTCTTTTTTGGTGATTTAAAAGTTGCAATCACTTCCTCAGAAAAATTAGAAAGCAAGGTAAAAATAAACCTGCTTTAAGTAGCCTCTGCAATTGCACTTGAAAACTTGCATTCACTTGGTGGCAACAAGACCGCGCAAGAGCTGCAAACAAACATGATTTTGGGGCGCCACGCTTTACCAATTGAGAACGTGAAGACGTGTAGGAAGTATACCTTTTAACGAAAAGGGTTCATACTGCCATCACACGTGATCATTGCTGAAATCTATTTGTATGTCTAGAAATTTGAAACTAGTAGTAGTGGGCAATTCAGTAGTCAAGTTTAGCTGTTTCACTTGAGAACGAAATCCGTCATAGTTACACACGATGTCGTCGTCAACGTCAACGCGAAATCTTTGAGGCTTTTTGCATCCAGAAAGTGCAGAATGTTGTGTCAGCCCAGTTTCTTTATCGCTACGCAAAAATGAATTCATGGATCTTTCAAAACTGTCATTTGGCATTGTTACAGCGATATCCCGTTCCCCGATAAGCATACTGATTGTGTTTTTTCCTTGTAAATACTGGCGTGAAAACGCAATAAATTATGCTTTCTTAGTCAGCGTCCTATATCTCCGCAATTTTCGCTCTTGTTGCAGTGCTGTTTCCTCCTTCAAATTCAGTATGTACCAACCAGCCCAATAGAAGACGCTAACACATTTTTAACCGTTGCTGGTTCAGCTGCCATGAATATCTGAGGTACAGCCGCGGTCGCGTCTGTGTATAGCGCGCGAGCAGTCGATTTTCGCTCTGCGGGGCGACACCTTGAGGCCGTTTCGGGCTCTGACGTGGTCAGCCTGACTACTAGGCTGCGCATGCTCCTGACACACCATGTCAGAGCCCGAACTGCCTCAAGGTGTCGCCCCGCAGAGGAAAAACCGGCTGCTCTCGCGCTCTGCACGACGTGACCGCGGCTGTACACCCTGCTAGGACATAAATACTTTAACGGGACCGACAATAAATTTTTATGGTACCTGTTTTCTTTATCGCAACGGAAAGGTTACCGGTGAAAATGTCTAATCATGGAATGGAAACGCGGAAAAATGTCGCGAAACACTTATAATCACTTGTTTTATGTGCGGCAAATAAAAGTCTTATACAAACAACACAGGCTGCAAACAGTGGGAGGTGAGCGCGAGAACGGTTATGCGCGGCGGTTTGCTGCGCATGTGTGTACTCCGCTTCGCATGCCCCGCTGCTCGGCATGTTCCACTAGTTGCCGCGAAGGCAGCGCCGCTTGTCCGAGTGCCGCTCCTTTTACCTCGTCAGCAGCGCAGAATGGAGCTGGGATGAATATTAAATGTACACTAATTTTGAGCACTGATAATGGTGCGCGTGAAAGTGTCAACCTACGTACAGCAAAGTAAACGACTCCATAATCCCGCTTCAAGGCTCTTACGCTACGCTGCGCGACCTAGCGTTTTTTATTGTTTTTGCTACTGTCAATGCTATTTAAAATGAAAGTCATATACAGATCGTGAAAAGAATGCTTGAATATGTCACTATGATTCAGGGTCTTTCCATTTCCACCAGTACTATTACACGTTCTGTAGAACGGTTGGCCCCTTTAGGTTCAACGACACAACGCTTTGTCAATCAGCTCCTATTGTCGAATGACACCATACAAATGTGAATCACTTTTTATTTAATAACCTAGGTGCATGTTCAGAGCAGTTGTCTCCAGATTTAGCAATCTGTATGCGCACCAGAGCTGGGTAGTGATAACAGGAAAAGTATTCTGTAGTACAGATGGCGAAATACGTGGTTTGGAAGCCTAAAATACTGATGAGCGTCCTTCGTTGTCGTTGTGTTTGAGCAACCGAGCGCGCTGCAAGTGTCGAGCTGATACCGTTGTTAGTTCGTGGTCATCCTGTGCGTGTTCTTTTCGCGAGTCCTTTGCGCTTGATGGGCGCGCTGCAAGTATCGAGCTGCTTGGTATTCTTCTTGTCACTTTGTAATTTGTTGCTATCGCATTCATTGGTTCGCCTTTTCGGCAAACTCTGACCTTTTTAGAACATCCATTATTTGCGACGCACGTGATGAGTGTTCTGCGTGTTAAGGTGTTTACTTCACGGCAGTCGGCGGCAATACGCAGTGGCGACAGTCAAGGCAAAAGCACGCACTCCGAGCGCGAGCGGCGTTCTCTCAGGAACGAGCCGATGAGGACGACCCACTAGAAGCCGCTGGAGAGCGCAACCCATTGCAAAGTACCAAGGCTTCGACACAATAGCCCCGGGTACGAAAAGGGAGCCGCCCGGCTACCTAGCAGCTCGTGATTATGAGCGGGTCAAGTAGGCCTTGAGGCGCTCCACGTTCACATTATCGGGCCCTCGACGGCGCATGTCCGAAGATGGCTCATGATGGCTCATTGGGTTCGATCACGTAGTTGATCGGAGGTGTGCGGTCCACGACACGGTAGGGGCCTTCGTATTTCGGCAATAGTTTTGTAGAAAGGCCATTTGCAGTGTTAGGGACCGAGAGCCATACGAGCGCTCCAGGAAGGAACGTGGGCTCAGAAGTGGTGGTGCTACCGCGAATGCTCTTCTGTCGTGCTTGTTCTTGCGTCGTAGAGGTCTTGGCAAGCTCGCAACAGTCTTCAGCAAGCCTGGCTGTGGCAGAAATAGGTGGACACTAAGATGGTTCCGCCTTGTATTGAAGTATATGGGGTACATATGGATAAGATTATGAAAAAAATTACGAGAAAAGCGTAGGAGAAAGCAGAAAAGTCGTGCTTTCTTTCGTAGTATGCGCTAAAATGTACCCCATACATTTTAACCAACTCTCCCAGCAACAGGTCTTACTCTTGTATGGAAGTATCGTGTCGATGGTGTATGACGGATGCCTTCCGCACACTAAGAAGTGTGGTGAAAACCAGTAGTGCTCTGAGGGCGGTATTGTATGCGTAGGTGACGAAGGGTAGAATGACATTCCAATTTGTGTGATCGGCGGCGACGTACATTGAGAACATGTCACCGAGCGTACCGTAAAAGCGCTCGGTTAGGCCATTCATATGCCGGTGGTAAGCAGTAGTTTTGCGGTGAACAGCATGGCACTCTTTGAGTATGGCTTCGACAATTTCTGACAAGAAGACACGGCCTCGATCGCTGAGAAGCTCCTGGGGCGGACCGTGACGCAGTGTGAATCGGTGTAGCAGGAAGAAGGCAACATCGCGCGCTGTAGCCGCTGGGAGGGCGGTGGTTTCGGCGTATCGCGTGAGATGGTCAACAGCGACGATAGCCCAGCGGTTACCAGCCGACGTCAGAGGAAGTGGTCCATACAAATCGATGCCCACGCGCCCAAATGGACGGTTAGGGCAAGGTAGTGGTTGTAGACATGCTGGCGACCCGCGCGTTGCAGGTTTTCGGCGTTAGCAATCGAGGCAGGAGCGAACGAACTTCTGCACGCGTAGCTGTACAATCCCTCGCAAGAAGTATCGTTGTCGATGCTATGTAAGTTTTGGATACCCAAAGTGCGCGCATTGCGGATCAGAGCGGAAGGACTCGCATATTTCAGAACGAAGACTGTGGGGTAGTTACGAACAACCACTGGCGCCGTCATCATTTGTAATTGCGCTCATTGCAGTAGGTCGTCACAATGGCGAAATAGTGGGCTTGACGACGCAAACGCGCGAGTAGATGGTGTTGCCAACGGATCAGTGAGCAAGTCTATGAGCGAGGCGATCCCTTTATCCTTGCGCTGTACGGTAGCGATGGTGTGAATGTCGATGGAAGAAACGGCAATGCAAGATACTGAGCAGCTGGCGTTGTCGTCAGGCAAGGGTGAGCGCGAGAGGGCGTCGGCGTCAGCATGCTGGCGTCCGTTACGGTACAGCACGCGGATGTCGTTCTTGGAGGCGAAGTGCCCAGCGGGCGAGACGGCCTGAGCGATCTTTGAATGACGAACCAGCATAGTGCATGATTGGTCGGTGATGACATGAATGGCGACCATACAAATAAGGTCCATAACATATCGCCAGGCATTTCCTTTCGTGACGGTGTAATTGGTCCTCGGCTTAGTGAGCGTACTCTTACTATGTATATGCCACGACATATTCAGGGAACCCTGGTTGTTGTGCTGGCGCAAGGACAGCCCGAGGCCTACATCGCTGGCGTCCGTGTGTACATTCGTTGGGGCCGTAGGTCGTAGTGCCGTAGTAAAGGAGGAGACGTCAACAACGACTAACTTTCCGAACTCGTCGTCGCACGCGACGACCACGAATTTAGGGGCCCGTTACTTGTCAAAGGAGCTTCATCAGCGGCGATATGTGGTGGCAAAGTTTCGTATGAAGCGTCGAAAGTACAACACAGTCCTACAACACTGCGCAGTTCTTTTCACGGACGTTAGGTTTTCGGAAATTCGGGGCCACGGCCCGAAGCTTGGTGGTCGGGAAGGATCCGTCCTTGGACACGACGTAGCCTAGGATTGTCAGCTTCCGTGCTCTAAATCGGCACTTCTTCAGATTAAGTTGGAGGCCGGCGTTGCTCAAACGCGTCAAAACATGCCGCAGACGTTGGAGATGTGTGGAGAAGTCCGGAGCAAAAACCCATGACGTCGTCCCGGTAACACAAGCACGTGTGCCCTTTCAAGTTGCGAAGAACGGTGTCCATAATGCGCTTGAAGGTTGAGGGCACATTACAAAGACAAAACGGCATGACGTTGAACTCGTACAAGCCGCGGGCGTGACAAAGGCTGTCTTCGGTCGAGCGTCATCCGCCATGGGTACTTGCCAGTACCCCAAGCGCAAATCAAGAGATGAAAGAATTCTGCTCGTTGCAGGCTGTCGATCGCGTCGTCGATTCGCGGCAGCGGATAAACATCCTTGCGAGTGATGTTGTTGAGTCGTTGGTAGTCCACACAACCGTCCATCTTCGCAGCGAGAACAACGGGACGCCCATGGCTGTACGAGGGCTGAATAACGTCGCGTCGAAGCTATCGTCCACTTGCTCATTAATGACCCGACGTTCTGCGGAGACACGCGATATGGACGTTGCCGCAGTGGTGTTGGGCGCCAGTGTGGGTGCGATGCGTAACAGCGGAAGTGCGGCCGGAGCAGTTTGCCGAAATCGAAAGAAGAACGCAATTCTTCCAGCAGGCATAGAAGTTGGGAACGCTGGACCGATGTGAGGTTGTCAGCAATGGAGGACCTAAACACATCAGCAGGTGAGGAATCGGACGTAGAAACAGCACTGAGCGTACGGGAACTGGGACAGTGCGTGTCATCGTGTGCGTCCATAACTTGTGCGTCTTCGAGGGTTCCGCTCTGTCGAGACATTCCCCTCGCACCAGCGTGACAATGTATGGAGATGGGTTGTTAAAGGAACCCTGAAACGGTTTTTAAAGTTTTGTCAGCGTTTAGGCAGGAGCATCCCCAAATCATTCGCACCAGAAATTAAGCGACGCACCGTGTACCAAGACCGCTACGGAATTTATATCTATACCCTCCTCCTGACCACTGCCTTGCACCCTCAACTCAGACACCCTGGCATCGCCGTCATGGCCTCACATATTGCGCGTCGACGGGTTGCGCGCCATCTCGGAGGCCCAACAAAGACGAAGCTCGCGGAGTGGTTGATATCTGCTGCGACAGGTGCCCCTAGACTACCAGCAGATCTTATTTTGTTCTCCTGTACGTCGACAATCTGTAAAAGGAAACCGAGAAACAAAAATCATTCGAGAACGATCAACGAGAAGCGTAAACTCGGGCAATATAGTTGTGTCTTCAGGGGTGAAGTTACAGCCACAAAAACGCGGATCGTGGCGTTAAACGGAAAGCGACAGCGCGACGCTCATTGCAGCGACGAGCTGAAGCGATTCCGCTCGCCAGATGCCTCACGAACATTGCACGATTCCGTAGCTTTACAAGTCACCAATTGCCAGAAATGGCTAGATATGTGGTACACAACACAGTTAGGGCAATTCATTGTGTCCAAGAAAAGAAACCTCGAGATAAACACTGTCGCTCAGTTCACGTCAACACGGAGCATGTTGTAACATAGGCAGATGACGCTCGCTGCCCACAGGAGGTTCAGTGACGTGGACTGGACATATCCAATCAGATCAGCCGCCTGCCTGACGTCGCTCTTCCACGACGACGCGACCTGGAAATGGGCGGTTCGAAAATGCGTTTGGCTAAGACACTGTGATCGGTGCCGATTCGCAGCTTTAAAGCTTGTAATGATTTTACAGTTTACGCACAGAGCTTAAATTGGTCTGTAAATGATCCTTAGGACTTGCTATACCGGCCTGATGTGTTCGTACAAAATCGTCAAAACCGTTTCAGCGTCCCTTTAACGATAATTTCAGTGCTGCCCTGAGTCACTTGCACGGTCGCGCAAGGTACCAGCAAGCCTCTCCTTGTGCAAACGTGGACGATGGCGAAATGAGTGCGATCGTGTCGGAGAGATCGGTGCAGTCGACTGACAGCGCCGTCGACGAGTTTGGAGGTACTTTGGTATCTTCTTTGACGAGGATCTTCCTCGATACCGATGAAGTGTCTGCCGGCGTCAAATCTGAACACGGGGAGAGTTCAATTTCGGCTGGTGCGCAATGAATTACGGCGTCGTGACGGGAGAGAAATCCCATCCCAGGATGACGTCGTGAGAGCATGCAGCAATTATATAACTTGACGTCGTGCAGAAGGCCTGAATGACGACGCGAACTGTGCATATTGCTGTAGGATGAATCTCTGGGAGCTGGCTGAAAGGAGAACATCCCAAAAAGTGGCGTCCTCACTTTTCGTAGTAATCGGCACACTTTTTGTCGATAACGGATACGGCGGCTACAGTGTCGACAAGGGCAGATCACGTTCGATGGGCTTGTCTGAGGGCTTTCGTAGTTCGAAAGCGTAGCATCCCTTCTCGTGGACTGCGACGACTGGTTTTCCTGGTCGCGTGCGACCGACGTGGGCGATTCGGCGACAGTGTGCGACGTTCGTGGAGACGGAGAGCGCCGAGTAGATGTAGCTTGGCGTGACGTCGGTGACAGAGGCGTAGGTTGGGGCTAATTGTGCGGTTCGAGTGGTCTGCTGGCGGGCGACACGACTTGACGCGGCTGGGACGCTTGCATGATAACGCGCCACGTGGCCGGCGTAACCGCATGCGAAGCCTCTGTGGCGGTTTTCAGGTGTGCCCATCGGTTCGCTGGAGCAGGGCCCGCCAATGGCGCAGGACGTGATTGACGGTGGCGACTGATATGACTGCATCGTGGGCTGCAGTCGTGGCCTCTGCATGACGTCGGCGTAGGTAGCCGGCACTGCCGCTTTCAAGGACTGAGGTCTAGGGGTCTTCGGCGTAACTGTGTGGGGCAGCCGTACGCTCTAAGCACGGTACGTTTACTAAAGGTGCACATTTTTACAAATTTTGTGTACTTATAAAATAGAAGTTATCTAGTACCTTTAGTACCATGGAGGAGGAATACTAAGGAGAGGCCCTGACGTCACATTCGTGAAGCCTCCACATCGCAAAACACCCGCATCGCCCTCTAGCGAAGGCGCAGCGAACGTTTCGCGACTTCCGCCGCGACGTTCGCAAGCGCATGCGCGCATCGCGAAACTTTGCAGGTCTTTTTTTAGTTTTGTTTTTCGCCGTGCAAGCGGTGTAGTCGATTCACGCGTGCTGCTCTTTCTGTGTGTTCGTTAGGAAAGCTACGAAATGCCCAGCTGTTGCGTAGACCCTGTGCAAATCGCGTGCACTGCGGGCAGTACCGGTTGTCACTTTTCATGTGTACGTATACGTTCGCTTCAGTACTGATCACTAAGGCATGGTATTTGCATGCGGAGCTCTCGGATGTGCGCTCTGTTGCTTCTTACTCGTTGTGTCCAACTCGGAACACACGTGAAATTTTGTTTTGGCGTCTGACGCGCCGTACATACCATGCGCTGAAGGCATCGTACGTTTTAGAGGCTGTGTCGTTCAAGCGAAATGGCAATAAACTTTTGTTGTTGTTATCGGACTGTGCGGTGACTCGGACTGTGCGGTGACTGCAAGGTGACTGTACGGAGTGCGGTGTGCGCTCGTTGCGTGCGCACTGGAATTACAAACTTTACGTGCACGATCGCGTATACAATGCAGCGGTGTCTTCTTTTCGACGTTGACGTTACGTCAACTATGGGTTGGCCGTTGCGCCGATAGCTACTGCTGACTCGCTCCATATACACGAGCAATAACCGCTGAATCGGGCAATAGATCTGGAAATCGGGCTACGAGAAAGGAAAAGAAAGGCCTAACGCCCAGCAGAAACGCGTAAGTCACTGCGAGGTGAGTTCGAATACGATGAGGCAAAGGCTGAATGTTTTTTATTACGGCACGTACCGGTACTTTCTGTACTGTGGGCACAAAAGCGCTCCGCGAAGAATTTCAGCACGCAGCGCTCGGGCCTGCCACGCACGAACAGCCTGGTAAACGTCCTGCTTGCAACATTTCACTGCGTGCGAACCGCACAATACGCGCTAAGTGTTACGCCGGGACTACAAATCCGAGCAGAAGCGAACCACCGCGGAGAGCACGCCGCGGGGCGTCTGCTGTTTGTTTGCCCCATACCGGTTTGTTTGCCCCATAAATCTGACGTCACGTCCGCCACACTTTTCGCAATGCATTGGGATACGATAGGGCCTCTCCTTAGTTTTTCCTTCCTCCATTTTAGTACCCGTTCATAGTATCGAGCATTCTCACGTAAAAATAGAGGTTACGTTGTACTGTACACGTATACTGTTTACACAAACGGCTTGCAGGAGATTTTATACGGCCACATCACGTAAAAATAGAGGTTACGTTGTACAGTACACGGTATACTGTTACACAAAACGGCTTGCAGGAGATTTTATACGGCCACATCACGTAAAAATAGAGGTTACGTTGTACAGTACACGGTATACTGTTTACACAAACGGCTTGCAGGAGATTTTATACGCCACATCACGTAAAAATCGAGGTTACGTTGTACAGTACACGGGTATAGTGTTTACACAAAACGGCTTGCAGGAGATTTTATACGGCCACCGCTCTGCGCCTCTTCTTTCCTTCGCTCTTCTTTCTTCGACGCATTCCAGGAGGTTACGCTCATCAATGCTTGGATCAGCCAGTTGCCACAGCAACGGAAGCACAGCCTTCCACTCTTTCGCACTTCGTGCTGCGCATGCCTCGGTTTTTTCGGCGCTTCCTTGTGCTGTTTTAATACACCGTCCTATACGTACGCTAAGAATGCGAACCTTTGCGGAAGGTGTCACATGGAAGGTGCTTCTCGGAACACACGCGATGGCGCATTGTAAAAAATCAAGTGCATGACTGCTTATACAACGTGACACTTGCGGTGACCGAGGCCAAACGCGTCGCCTTCGCTCATTAGAAGAGCAGCTAACAAAACATTCGCATATTCGAGGCGACTTGGAGTTAGCATGCACTACAGTAATGATCAGCCGCTATTATTATTAAAATGTGGTCGGCCCGTCAATCAGTGAGGACCGGAGGTTTTATAACATACCATGATATAATGTCAGGCAATCCTCTCTTGGTCCAACTTCTATGCAGTTTAAGCAGGTTGACCTGATTATAACACATCAATTATTTTTCCTGCCCGTGCAATTTCATTGACTGTATGATTCGTGCTTATCAAACTATGTGTTATCTGATAATGAATACCAGCCGTCTATTTGTTATAGGGCTATTTGCCATTTTGTTCACCTTGAAATATGGGATCAGCATTGGTAACGTGGATACTGACAAAATGGGAGTTGACAAAGCAGGGAAGCTGCTGAAGGCGGTAAAGAAGCGCGGAGATAACACTGCTCCTCACGGCGTAGAGTATATTCAAATTACAGACCACTCCGCCATACGCCACGTTAAGTCAGTTTACGTACTTTCTCCTGAAAAAACCCAAAGATGTCTGAAATCATCGCGTTACGTAGCTGGCTGGTTACGTTTGTGTATTATCAGAAACCATATCATGCATATTATCAAATGATATTATCAGAAAAACACGCAGTAAATGTAAATGTAGCATACGCAAAACATACAATAATACAAAGCGCTATCAAGCCGGAACGCGGTTTTCTCGAGAGATGCAAATGTAATGCTTAAGCATCTACGTAATTGGATCAAGAGAGGATACTTGTCTGATACACATGGAACAACTCATGATTAAGAATATCTCTCATCACCTGCTCTTCTTAATTCTCGTTTTAGTGCAGCCGCATTTGAACGACGCGATCTTGTGGGCGAAGGTGTGACGTTATGATGCATGCAAGCTCTAAGCCAACTCCAAAGGAATTGTTTTGTGTTTTTTCTTGCGATTAGGGAAGCGTACATCTCTTGCCACGGACACCGAAATTGTCGTGCTCTAAGCAGACATGCATGTACCGAATATTGCAAAGCTCCAGCGTGTGTATTCAGGAAGGGCAGGCCATATGACACCTCCGTAAAAGTTCTCATCACTCTGTGTACATATTTGTACGCTGCATGATAAGCAGCGAAAGAAGTACGAAAGATTAGGCGTGCTCGAAAGAAGCACTAAAGGAGAGCCACGCTTCTCTTGCTAGACGACACTTGGCTGGGCCGATCATGCGCGTAGCGAGCAGTCCGAAATGAGTCGCAGAAAGAATCGAAAGAAAAAAGAGGCACATACCCTTTGTTAGGCGACACCTGGGTCGTGGACCACGGGTAGAGCGGTCATACTGAGTGGATCCCCCTGCAAATAATACGTGATTAGCTTCGTGCTACTTCTTAAGTACACTAATGTGTGCGGCATACCATAACTGCTGCACTTTGCACATAAGCAGAACAGATGAAACCCAGAGAGCAGCCAAAAAGAGGGGATTGTCATCCTTTACTTCGTCGCTCGGGTTTTGCGAGCTCACGAGAAATTTTCTGAGAAAAAAAAACATGCACTAATCAAAAGAATCCACATTTCATTGCTTTATACTTCCAAAGCAGAATACGTCAAAGTTATCGCGACAGTCATAATACACATAAGTTTAAGATTTATAGCTTCAGGGACTTGTCTAGCTGATAGAAGGCCGCCGTATTCACACTTTCTCCTTGTTTTCAACTGTGGTTAGTACAAATTTACAGAAGCAGGTGGTCGGGATCTGCAGTCAAACCCTCTCTTGCTGCACCACCATCATGTTTCATCAGTCAGTATGTCAGTTACTGATTCTGCAACCTCTTGCTGGACAGTGGGTCCTAAAAAGAGAGGACCGTTATTTCACACTATTCCAACGGTTACTGCCACTTTGTACACAACTGCCGATAGCATGTATGTGAGACACATACTACACGCCCCACCCCCCCTCAAAAAAAGGGTGTCACTTTACCAATCCATAGCCTTCCTCAAATCTAGTATCCTGTGCAATACGTTTATCGGAAAACCCAAAATCTTATTTGAAAACGCACGTTAATCCCAAGTGTAATTTACTTCTCTTTAGCACAAGAGTCAGCAGTACAAAATGTACGTGACAGTTTAGTAGCAGAAAACACGACAGCAGGTGATTAGAAACAGAAATACTACAATTTACATTTTTCAGTGACCATACCTGGCATTTCACGTGGAGCTTGAATATACTCGTACCTAATTGTTTTCCTCAAGGGGCATATTCCACTTGAAAGTTCATAACCTCGGCTGCACCAAACGTAAGGCATATCGGCGTCTGGAAGTTTCCAAGCTGCCTGATAGGAGATCCCCCAGCATGCCTTGGGAGGATGTATGCTGTACAGTTCCAACGCAACACATTGAATATTGGCGGAAAAAAAAGAACAAAAATTTGTGCTCTCTACGTACCTTTTAACATTCTGGCTTTGACAGTTATATCACATGTTACTGATTCATCTTTTTTAACCACATGACACGTTGCTTTCACCTAGAAACGAACGAGAAACAAAAAAAGTTATCTTAGTGTCAGAGAACAAGCTCTCATCGCCAAGAACTAAGAACATCCAAAAGACATACCAACCACACCAACCATGTCCCCCTTTGGACTCCTACTTTGCACGATTGCTGGCATCGTGCTATCTGAAAAAATCGTTAAGCCACAGCGTATCATTTATTGCGTAACATATCATTCTCAGCTGCCCCGTTTCGATACCGACGCAGTTAGACGTAATCGAGCGATGCAGAGCAAATACTGTCGGTAACAAGCGTAAAGCATGACATAATTTATTTTTCTGACTCGACCCAACTCTTACATTAGCGTAGGCATGAGCAGAATTATCTGAATTTTGAATATCGTACATTGTTCTGTATGAGTGCAACTATGGAACGAAGATGACTTCAATATATTTGTAAGGTTTAAAGTTATATCAAGACGCAGAAGTTTGAACTCTGATGGATGCCCGTCTGGTTGGAATGATACATGGTGACGTTAGAAACCCGAGGCACTGAGCCGACTAAAGCAAAAATCATACACACACGCACGCACACACACACGCACGCACGCAAGCACACACATACACAGACGCGCACGCGCGCACACACGCACGCGAGCACACACACCACACACGCATGCGCGAGCGCATACGCGAGCACACACACGCACACGAGCACACACGCGAGCAACACACACCACACGCACGCACGCACGCGCGAGCGCATACGCGAGCACACACACACCACACGCGCACACAAGCGAGCAAACCACCACGCACGCGCGAGCACACACGCGCGCGAGCACAGACGCACGCGCCAGCACACACACACGCGCACGAGCACAAACGCGAGCAAACACACAGACACACACGCACGCACGCGCACACACACGCGCACATGCACTCACACACGCTTACGTAAGAACGCACACACATAAACGCGCACACAAGAACGCGCCGGCTCCCACACGGGAGCCTTGTTCACAAGTAAAATGAAACATGTGTCCGAGCAGTTCGCTTTAAATACGCTTCGACTCGAGATAAAGACGTCGTGACAGTCATTTTAGGGGCGAAGCTTCTTAAGGCGGCACCCGTTCATCCCTCGTCGTAGTGCGTAACCAGTCGTAATGCTAGTACCAGATCTGACCTCCAAGGTGGTGCCGGTGGGAGATTTTAGGGGCGAAGCTCCTTAAGGTGGTACACGTTCGTCCCTCGTAGTCGTAGTAGTCGTAGTGCGTAACCAGTCGTAACGCTAGTACCAGATCTTGACCTCCAAGGTGGTGCCGGTGGGAGATTTTCCTTTGCGTTGTTGAACAATAAAATTCGCAGCGTGCGCGTTAACTAAAAATTACACCATCTCCCGCTAAAGGGGACCATGAGGCGATGCGAAGCCGGAGCACTTGCACGATCGCGTTCCGTGGCGTTCGTTGGGCATGCTACCGACCTCGCGTCGTGGAACGCGAAGAGGGACGCTACGCGCGTCGTATCTTCCATCTAGCCTGGCCGTTAATTCTCGCAGGGAGCGGCGGGTCGACAGGCGGGCGAGAGGGGGCAGCGTGGAGAGGAGAGAGAACCGGAGAGGACGCGCATGCGCTCGAGCTCATCGCGGCGTTGCGCAGGAGAGAATTTCGGCATGTCTAGCCCCCGTTTCAGAGGAAGAGTGGAAAGGGAGGGAGGGGAATGGGAGAGGGAAAGTGGAGAGGGGAAGGGGGAAAGTGGAGAGGGATGGGAGAGGGTGAGTGGAGAGGAGGTGTGTGGAGAGTATGCGCATGCGCAGTAAGGGCACGCCGCACACCACCACCACCACCACCGGATTGAGCTCCGCCTTAAAGGGCCCCTCACCAGGCCACATTGACGTCAGACTCTGCCCAGGCGGCGCTGCGAAAAACACACGCCACCAGCGCCCTCATCGTAGCCCTGGCCCTAACTGGGTAGTGCAAAGAGAGCCGCCCGCAAGCGAATGTGCATAGACCGCAATATAACCCTCCTCTTTCGTTGGTGTCGAGGCGCGGTTTCCTGAAAATCAAGGACCTGGAAAGCTTCTTCCGCCAATCCACGCTTCAGAAACAAAGGAAGCTGATCAAAGCGAACTGCGAGTACAACGAAATAAGTTTTAGTTATTCCCGCGCGCTGCAACTCGCAAGTACAAGCGAGCATCACACGACACCGAGTTCGAGGCAAGCCCTCCGACATCCGTTTCTAGAGCCTAAATGCGTTAAAATCGGGTATACGTATGCCACAGCGATAAAGTACCTACATACACGATCAATTTACTTAGCTATGCATCTTACGATCAGTGGTACAAACTCGGTTCATCAGGGGCGAATGGCCCCGGCGATTTTCGCCTTTTCAGTTGCATTCTGCCTTAATTCATCTCTCGCTTCCTGTGCATTGGAGTGTTTTATTACGCATCCTCAAATGGTCTCTTGATGGTCGTCTTCCGTTTGTATGTACTGCAAATGGGGATACGTGCGTGTCCACTTTCGCGGGGTACAACCAAAGGCAAAACCGTGGCCTCCGAGATAGCTACGGCAACCGCGGAGGACACGGGCGAAACAAACCTGAAGGGGGTCACGACCAACATTCTGCGATTTACTTGTATGACGCACGTGGTGTTAGCTAGTTAGAACCAGAACTCTGAGCCTTCAAATGTACATACGTCTGCGATGCTGTGTTGTGACGACCAACTCGTCGCGGTGTGCGTATCACGCGTCTCCAGTCTGCCTCTAGCTGCTCACTTGGTGTTACACGATAAGCACCGCGGTCAGAGCCTTTGCTGACCTTCATAGTCAAGGTTACCACGGTTTTGCATCAGGGCTACGCAAAACAAGAGCAGAGCCACACATTCATGCCACCGTCTGTGGAGACGCGGGTACTTCGCTTACCCAACGCGCTCGCAACGGCCCGTATCCAGCGCTCTCGCCTTTCTTCGTACGACAACTATGGAAATCGGTAAAACTGAACGTTGTTTTTCAGTCTTTTACGTCCGTGGCAATTCACAACGCAACAGTGCGTCTTTTGCGGAGTTTCTTCGTAGCGTGCGGAGGGCTCTCGTCTGCTGCTGTTTTCGCCGTCGTTCAGGCGAATTATCCAGCAAGCACTTCACGACGGTTCGGTGGCGCGTCCGACTAGCGGAGAGCAATTCACAGCTCTCGTTCTGAGTGCTAAATGCGCAAACACACGCGACATTAAGCTCAATCGTTGTTTCGCACTCGCTAGTTGCACCTGGTCCCATAGCAAACTATGCGAGAGAGTCGGTCTACGCACTACTCAATACTTCTCCGACAGGTGGCGCCACACATCTTGGAAACTCCAGAGTCTGACGTCTATAGCAAATTTTAGTTAGACGCTGGACGTTGTTGTGTGCCGAATGAAGAGCAGTATGCCGCAAGAATTTTTCAAATCGGTTCATTACGAGCTGAGAAAAACAATAATTTGTAGCGGCGCGAAACCATGACGCGAGGAGGCGAGTTCCAAACCCTTGCCGCTCGCCCCGTGTAGCCTTAGCAAGCCAAATCCCTTCCCTGCCCTCTTCACTTGACACATACGCATGAACACGTCATGCGCATGCATGGTCACGTGCGCATGACGTGCCCGAGCCAGCTCGCGTACGCGAGCGGCGTTGCACGGCCGCTACCTTTTTTTTTATGTAGTGGCCGTGGGCGTTTTGTCGGCGTTCTCTGTGGTGTACAGCCTGTTTCTGCGGGACGGGCATGAAAGTTGAGACATTTGTACGGGCAAGAGTGGCGGTGTCATGAGCCAGTGCCGCATTAACGTTTACTTCGACGCGGTAGAATAAATGAGCATAATGAGTGCTCGAACGCACCAGAACATCACTTTCGTTTCCAGGGCTGGCGTCTGCTCGATGCGCTAACCGCGGGGACACGAAAGCATGGGAAAGGGAGGCACAATAGCCCCGTATCTCGCTGCAATTCACGAAAAAAAAATGAAAAGGGCGCACACAATCCCTTTGTGTGTCTCATTATTTCTCTCAAGTTTTATTAATCTATTCAAGCAACAAATTACACAAACTACACATGTCGTGTCAAATAATTATCGCAGTGTCGCATGCTACTGTTGGCAACGTCAGAACACAGTCGTCTACGTAGAGGAGCGACGTCACAGCACTACCATCTGCGTAGGGCCATTTTCTCATGTACGTCATCCCCTCATTCTCTAAAGCGCGCGCCCGCGAGAGGAAGGGCAAGCAGCGTTCACCTTGAAATTTGACCCATTTCCGCGGCGCGTAGCGTTGCAAATTTTGGCAGACCTGATTGTGAACGCCCAGTGTATGCATTGCGCTCGTTAGCTCAAAATTGTCAAACCTGGTGAGGGGCCCTTTAAAGAGCCCGTAAACAGGCTGGGACTTTTTTTTTTACACCCGCCAAACAAGCTCGCTAATCCGTGCAGTAGACCGCGGCGATCACGTTTTCCGAATATTACAGCGCTGCGCGCCGTGCAGACCCTTCGTTTCGAAAAACAATTCCCGCGCTTCTTTCCTACGCCTGAGCAATCCTCCTCGTACGCGCAGTGACGTCAACTCGGCGATCGCCGAGTTGACGTAGCACTGAGCTCGTCGATTGGTCTAAACCAGGCCTCAACAAACAATTGTCAAGTTAACGTCAGTTCCTGTTCCCACCCACCGCTACGAAACTGCGCCTTGTTTTTTGGCCCTGCGGTGATGCGGTTTCGGCCACGCAGTTAGGGTGGCTAACGCAGTTGTCGCGCGTATATTCCTCGCACCGCATAGCACCTGCACGCACTTCACCTTCGACATGAGGCGAAGCGTTGTTCAGTTGCCGGCTGCAAATCGAGCGGGGAGGTAGCTCGGACGGGTCGCGCTTGCTCGCGCGGCAAGCGGGGTTCTCCAGGCTTTTCTCTCGCGCCCCTTCGACGTCTCGGAAAGCAAGCACGCATTCCTGCTGCGTTGTGAACTGTCACAAAGGTTTAAAAATAGTGAAGAGCCGAAAACTGCCCGTCAAGTTACGGTACACGTGCGACAATATAAACAATAAACAACCAGGAGCGCAGCAAGCGGAAGTGTATTGCGACTGATCGAGCTCGCCCATGACGTCAATTGTTGACGTCGTGTCACGTTGCCGAAGTGGGCGAAGTCACGACGACGGGCTACGCCTTTTCCTCCATGTGGCGGAGAGGGTGGTGAGGCCGCGCGAAAATTTGAAACCAGCTGAAACGGATGTTCTAACCCCTGTAACTTCCTTATTATAGCACGTACTCGCAAAATTCTTGCGGCAGCATGTTCACATAGTAAAAGTGTGCATATTTCTTTTCATTGGAATTTTTGGACATCGGGGTTGTTTACTGCCCTTTAAGATACTTCGCATCTAAAAGCCGAATTCTTCTGTCTCTCATTCCCCATTAGCAGCCAGTGGCACGTTCCAGTAGGAAACGTTAGTAGAAGTAGAAGTGTAAGTGTTAGCTAAAAGCCGACTTCTTCTGTCTCTCATTCCCATTAGCAGCCATTGTTTACCTCCAAGGTAGTGCCTGGTGAGATTTATCCTGTGCGTGATTAAACAATAAAAATTTTGTTCAAAACGCCGTTGATTGATGAAATAAACCAACGAAAGACGCCAGATGTTTTCTAAAAGCAAAACGAAAGAACGCCGGATGTTTCTAAAGCAAACGAAAAGACGCCAGCTGCTTAACGAAAGACGCCAGATGTTTTCTAAAGCAATGGTTTTCTAAACAATGAAAATTCACAGCGTACATGTAAAATTAAAGTGAGCTGCAAGTCGTCATCATTCTCATCGAACCTTTAGTATAAACGCGCCCGATCTCACGTCGTGTGATGTACTGGGCATAATTCACGGAAGATTCACGGTTTACCGATGAACCTCCGCAGCTTCGCCCACTCATCATCATTCACTCCGTGGATATGCTGTGATTTTTTTCTCTAGCGCGAGCACGTGCCTTCCCCCAGCCGATTGCGTGTCCCTTTAAACGTGCTTAGCCAAAGCACTGGATTAAACAATTCATTTTTTCATCTCATAAACGTCCTTTAGTGCGTGTGTATTAATTGTTTACTTCGGTAGGCGCAGTGCCTCGGGTTTTCTGCATTCAGTTACACACGGAAGGATGTTGTGATTCCTTTTAAGACACTTAAAACGCACTCTTAAGGCCATTCATAGTCTTTCGTGCACTTAAACCCTCCATTCATTTCGGTAGAGCAAAAAAAATTAGAGACAGACACAAGAGACAGGACGGGCGCTAGACATCAACTGAATTTACTGCAAAGAAACATACCAAAACCCGTTGCACATGCGCGCACGCGCTAGATCACTCTACGAGGGCTTTTTTTTATTAATAGGTCTTTAATTTCCTTTGCGCTACCGAAGTGAATGCCAATTATCACAACCTAATAGCCCGCATTACCGCCTTAAACCCTCACCCGTCCAGTTAAAGCTACCGCAGCAGAGATTTAAGCATGGCGAAAAGTTGAATTAGCCGACACATGCGTATAGACGCCACGAATAATCATACCGGTGACAAGGACATGACAAACAGCCCAGACTGCCATGGACAGGAGCGAGTTACTGCGCACGCAGAGCTCGTCTGGGCAACGCTGATCTGGGGCACTTTGTTTATGCCGCCTACAGTATTTCACACCACGATTGCAGCCTCCATCGAGCGTGTTGCAGCCTCCATCGAGCGTAATTTTGTCGTTTGTCGCGTGCTCACAGTACTTTGGCGTGTCGCCATATGCGAAGCTTCCCGGGGGCAAATCAATTATTTATGCAGCTTAAAATCAAAATAGATTAAGAGCAACTTAAGAAGTTATTTACCACAAACATTTAACCAACATACGATGGTTTTCGTTCTTGTGCTTTTGCCGATGTCTGTGCAGATTATGTCACTTCCTAAATTACGGGTTTTGGAAGCGGGCTTACCTTATAGAACTCCAGTTTTAATTCATACCCCACCATCGCTTGCCTCAGTATGCCGCAATGTAAAATCGCTGGTTCTGTGATTTGCTTTTCTGCTGTGAAGACCCGTTCTGTGTGTACATCATCCGCTGTTCAGTTGATAAAGCCAGGCTTGAACAAGACGGATCGCGATGTGACACATTGATCAATAAACTTCCACTCCAAAATGTCACGCTACTGTCGATGTAACCTCTATGGGAGAGGGAAATCAAGAAAACACAAAGAAAAATTGCTGTAACAGCCATGTAACTTATAAATTATAAGTAACATGCTGTCCTAAACGTTACCGTGATTAGAGTGTATGTATTACTGGGGACGTCATAGCGACAACTTGGGCGTAACTCGTGGTGCAGGAGACGGGTGGTGCTGGTGGTACTCAGTCATGACCTCCGCGATTTCCTGCTCAATCGCTTGACGGAGGGGAGGGAGAAGATTGGTTGACGGCTGTTGAACGTACTGAGGTTGAGCAAAGTCCAGCAGAGAGAATTGGCGCGCGATTTCCTCGCGCACGACTTCACCTCTGCGAGCAAGGCGGAGTGGTCGGGTATGGTCGATAAGCCAGCGAGCTCGGCGTCGCAGGATGGAGAGCGACGGGTCATCGACCGCTGCCGGCGCAGCTCCTCGTAGCTTTGGCAGAGCATTATATCGTCGGCCACTGTGCTGGGTTTTTGGCGAGCAGCATCGGGAAGGCATCGTCGGATGCCTTTCATAATGTGCCTCATCTTGTCAGATTCCGACATGGTGGCGTCGGCTTTCTTTCACAAATCGAGGATGTCTTCAATGTAGCTGGTAAAGGTTTTGCCGCTGAGCTCGTTGAAGCAAACGCTGTTCGGCCTGCAGCTTACGAACGGCAGGGCGACCAAACAATTTGATAATGGCGGCCTTGAAGCCGGACCACGCCGTAAAATCGGATGCGTGGTTGTTGTACCACAGGCCGGCCACATCCGCGAGGTAGAAAACCAAGTTGGTCAATTTTGCTTCATCCCATTTATTGGGGACACTCACGCGTTCATAAATTGCGAGCCAGTCCTCCACGTCGGTCGCATCTGCGCCAGTGAAGACTGGGGGATCGCGGATACGAGGGAAACCGGGACATGAGGTAGGTGCAGACGGAAGCGCCTGCTGGGCGGCGTCTTGAGGCATGGTAGCTGCCAGGGTGCGGGATCGAAGCGCCAGGGGCATCGAATGAGGACCGAAGTTGTGACGGCACAACACTCTCCACCAATTTGTTAAGGTGTTTATTTCACGGCACTCGGTGGCAATACGCAGTGGCGACAGTCAAGGCAAAATCACGAACCCTGAACGCGTGCGGCGTTCTCTCAGGAACGAGCCGAATAGGACGACCCACTAGAAGCCGCTGGAGAGGGCAACCCATTACAAAGTACCAAGGCTTCGCCACATGCGTTGTTTTTGCTACGTATTGTTCAAACGTAATTTGTCGTCTATCATCACGACAGGAGAACGGTGTACATTGCCTCATGTATACAATAACGCACCATTTGCAATTTAGGAAGATTTCCAACCGTGTGAGATTACAATGTAAAAACACGCATGCGTGGCGATATTCACGTACCTCGAAAACCCACGAAAGGTATATTACGTTTTGAATGATATGATTGCCAACAACCAACTATCACATAACCGCTCGATTCAAAGCAAGGTGGTCCGGTGGGAGCGGTACAGTTGAGAAGTGGTCTGAGCCATTCAGCTTCCGTACTTCTAGCTGAAAGTTATCACTTAACCTCTCGTCAAGGATTTCCTTCAGATGACAAGCGTTTCTTTAGCATAGCGGCAACGCCGCCTCAGGAGCAGTATAGCTTTTTGTGAAGCGCGTTTGAGTATCGTAGTGTAGCTGCACCAGCAAATAGCTCTTCCTTTTCTATAAACTGTGTCCCTGTTTGCTTATATCGATCCTTGAGTGTCTGCCCCTATCCTTGAGTGGAGAGTGCTTGCGCATGCGCATTAAGGGTGGTCACGCCGCACACCACCACCACCACCGGTTTGAACTCCGCCATAAGATGCTTCGCACCTAAAATTCTTGTCTGGAGTCAGCTGTGTATAGGAAATTGTCGGGTAACTGCTAAGGCAGTCCGAAGACGCTGTACGCCTTTTAGATGCGATTGATCTTATAGCGGAGTTCAAACCGGTGGTGGTTGTGTACAGCGTGACTACCCTTACTGCGCATGCGCGAACCCTCTCCACACACCTCCTCCCCCCTCCGCTCCCACTTTCCCATTTCCTCCTCTCCACTTCCCCTCACCTCTACCCCTCTCCACTCCCCCTATGAAACGCGGGCTCGACATGCCGAAACGCTGCTTCGCATCGCCTCATGGTCCCCTTTAGCGGGAGATGGGTTTTATTCACACTTGTTCTTCGGAGCGCGTCTGTTCAAGCACTTTCAGCTCCTAGCTTCATTAGACTTTGTGTCCTTCGTGCCTGTTGGTAAGTGGGAAATGCTGAGGGAAAAGAAGGTCTCAGCAAGTGTAAATTGTATGGGAACCAATACAGTTCTCTTGTAAATGCGAATAAATGCCGGCGACCTACTGAGGCGCTGAACGCTGAACGAGCAAGCTCTTCATGGTTGAATCTGCCAGCTTTTTCAGCGTCATACGAGGCGAATCGCGTGCAGGGTGACGACGAGTATGCTCTAATAGACATCATATTATGTGTGATGCAATTAGACCAAACTGCGCATGCGAACTGTGCGGTGCAAATGTTGAGCTCATGGGAATTGCGCCGCAGAGTCTTTGCTGTCATTGTTTAGGCTGGCAGTGTCATAAGCATTGTGAAATTGGATGTTGTTCCTTCGTTTAATGATGGCAGTATGGCACAAGTCAAATTTCTGAAATAATTGGAATTGAAGCCTGGCCAAAATACAGTTAATTTGCTGCAAAAAGTTGACCAAAGTCGACGATACATTGTGGATAGAGCTGCACAACAGCTCACAAGAGATGCATAGCAAGCAAGACGACAGCCTGCAAAGTGAAAAATTGACTTTGGCAACGATTTCCAAACTTGGTAGCTACGAAATAAAAGAGTTGAATGGTGTTTGTGGCAAAGTATGCTCGCTGTTCAGTTCATTTCTAACTTTAAAATTCATTATCTCAAAGCCATGCTTTCTATTACTTAGGTACCATTATTTTATATGTATTCCAAGATAACCAGTTGATTTTTTTTGTGTATTCTGCATAAATGCATACAACTACTGAACGGTGTTTGTCGGAAGTAGGTTCGCTTTTCACTTGTTTTCTGACTTTAAGCTTCATTACTTCAAAGCCATGCTGCTCATTACTTAGTTACCATTGTTTCTATGTATTCCAATATAACCAGTTCATTTTTTGTATTCTGCATAAATGCATACAACTACCGAAGCAGAAATGAATTATGTACTCGTTTCGCCAATTCATTCATATTACGTACTATCATTGATGAAACCATTTGTCGTCGCACGTAGCTAACGAAAAAAAAAAACAATGAAATTTCAGGATCTAATACGCACTGAGCATATTGCTAAACATGGTGTTCAACATAATTGGTTTCTTTTCACCTTTGTTTTCATTGTTTTGTCCAACCCTGTATACAGCTTTTCCTACACTTACAAGTGTACTGCACCGTTCTCATGTTACTTTTATCGCGATAGCAATTATATGGACAGTCCTCGGCTGATTTTTGCCGTCGCCGCCGTCATGCACCGTATATATAAATAGCTCTATATAGATATATATATATATATATATATATATATATATATATATATATATATATATAATATATATATATATATATATATAGATATATATATATATTTATTTATTTATTTATTTATTTATGTATATATATATATATGTATAGATATATATATATATGCCACAAATAAAAAATAATTCAGAAAACTTCACGACGCGCGGAATTGAAGAAGCGACCTCTCGCTCGCAGCGCGCGGCGTTAGACGGTTAGGCCACGAAGAGTACCCTCTTTCAGCCTGCTTACGGCGAGCTATTTATATACACCATTTACTGCAGCATGCTTTCTTAGTCACCACATAGATGACGCGAAGTGCGCGCGTGCGCGCTTCAAAGATCGTCACCCCGCTTCTGCGAACGCCGTTGCTCTTCGCCCTACAGGGCGTGGTCGCCTTCCTGCGCTATCTCAAGGAAAGAAGGGGGCGGCCGGGAGGGTGGATCGGGGGGTTGTATGTCTTGTGCTTTCCCCGCGATGTCTGCGCTGAAGTCACCGAGTGTACGAAGGTCACTTCGCTTGCTGCAGCGGCCGCGTTTTGCGAAAGGAGCGCGGTGTTCAAACAAAAATAAGTATGAACTGTGACAGTTAGTTTCGCCCCCGTCCTGTGTGTACCTGTTCGTTCGTTTCGTGCGTCCTGCTTTATGTTTGAGCAGTGCGATTGAAGTGTCGAGTTGTGACGCATGATAGCTCGTGCGCGGTGTGTGCGTTCTTTCAGTGCGTTCTTTGGGCTAGAGCGACGCGCTGGCAATTTCGAGCTGCTTTCCGTTCTTCGCGTTACATTCCAATTTGTTGCTGTCGCATTCATTGCTTCGCCGTTGCGGCGAAAACCGACCTTTTTGTCCTGTTTCCATTCGTCAACATTCTTTTTTTCTCATTTTACATATCGTATCTGTATTCCTTTTGTAGTTTCTGTATACTTTATAGACATTTGTATTTAATGTACTCTGTCTGAGGCACTTTCTCCTGTTTGTTCAACATATCCTACTCTGTGAAGGCATTCTGTAACTGTCTACTATGCTTGCCCTTTTGTGTTTTTATCACGTAAGACCGCTTCTATTTAGTTTACTTCAGTTTCTAATTCAAGGTATGTTGTAGTTCCATTTATTGCTTTTTTATCTCACTCAATGTATATCAGTCAATTGTGAAGATTGTGTTTCCTACCGTTTTTCTCACTCTGCTATTATTCTGAATTTATTGTAATATGTCCTGCTATGTAATACCCTCTTTTAGGGCCTTTATGGATATTATGAATAAATAGTAAACAAATACAGTTTTCAATGTTAGAAATGGAAGGAAGAAGACGGAAAAGAAGACGCCAGGGTACCGCTCTGAGAGGGAGAGGAAGAAGAGCAACTTCAATAAACAGTAATGGCGACCATTATGATTCTCGGTGTCGTTACAATTTTGGCGCAGTCAACTGCAGTATCCTGTGCTACGCGCCTGAACAGCTCCGATTTTCCGACAACGATGTACGTCGAAGACGCTGCAGCCGTGCGTCAAGAGGGTGAGCGTTTCATGCTGCATCTGTGATGAAAAGTCGACCTGTTCGCAGGCGCTTTGACTGTTCGCGACACATCGCCCATTCTCGAAGTAATGAGCGAACAGGAACCGAAAGCGGCCATCGCGCATACTGCTGGGCTGCATAGCGAAGGGAGACAGCAGGAAGCCAGACTCACAAAGAGGAGAGAGCCTTCAATGAGATAAGCAGGTCTTTAAAAAGGAACGATATTTTTCAATATACAATCAAGTACAGGAAGAAAGCAGCAAGCGGAAACACATCTGTAGAATATTATAGTGCAGACAGGCCTCGACCGATCTCTGAAATCACCAATAGAATTAATTAAGCCACAGATCTGCGATGGGTCTTCAACAATTAGTACTAAGGCCTGGCTTGACTTCGGTGAATACGCGTGCGATCGGAATTTTTCGCAACACAATCGGAATAAATGAACATGTGATTCTACTTGGGAGGCGTTGCGAAGAACTGGCATGAAATACGAGTAACAGAAAAGGCAGGAGATCCTTGGGAGGAATGGAGGCACAGCTTTCTAGCGACATTCTGTGACCATGCAATAGGCTTGAAGTACATCTCTGGTCCGGCTACGGACTATTTTTTCGAGAAATGGCGGCTACTGCATGCAGCGGACTGACTATGCACGCTCCGAGTCGTCAATTGCGTGCCTCATCACCTTGGGACTTCCTAAATGCATGCAGCGCTATCTTCAGCTAGGAAGGGCACAAAAGCCTGAAGAGCTACTCTAGATTATGAAGCTGTTGTTCCTTCAACATCGACTGTCTGGGCGACGGAAATGACCACCGCTGAAATGTTTCAAGCACCTGGATGGCGAGACACATTGAGCGAACCCGACCCATCTACGGGAACCAACAGCTGGTAGAAGAAGCGGAAATGTATCCAAGGAAGTTCTGAAGACCACTCGTCCCAAGTACAACAAGCTATTTTTCTCACTGACCGCGCCAAGCTGGTATACGTGTCTGCACATGTCATTGGGAAGAACGTCAAATCTCTTGTTGATAGTGGAGCATAAATCTCTGTCATTCACAAAGACAATGATTCCTCAGTTGAGTACCAGATAAGATTGCTCCGTAATTGTGCACAGATATGATGGGAATAAATACATGTATGATGAATGGGCAGAGATCTTCATTAAGTACCAGGGCAAGAGTGCGATTGTAAAAGCACTGGTCCTTCACGGAGTGAAATATCAACTTCTTCTGTTCCGCCCGGTTACGCAGGAATCCCGTTTGAATCTCTATTAGGACAGGCAAGTGACGACGCAAGATTACCGCCGGCTGGCTACCTTCGCAGCCGTCGATGAAATCTCCGCATGCCCACCGCACCAGAAGATGTAATTCGCATGTTTCGTGAATTAATTGTATAGGCGGATACCCAAAGGTGCCGTCAAGTTTCAAGTTCTGTTTGAGATCCGAGACACGACAGTAGTCAAGCAGAATGCCTACAGCATGCGCAGAGAAAAGAAGCTATAGCTGGAAGCAGAGCTACAGAAAATGCTTCTGCCGGCGTTATACGCTCTTCTACGTCTTCTTTTCCTTCACCAATAACCATCGCACCTAAAGTGTAACCTAAAGAGGACAAAACATGTCGTCTATGTGCCGACTATCAATAGATAAACAAACTAATCTGTTCCCCTTTCCGATGCCCGCAGTCATACAAAATAATTAATGAAACCGGAAGCTGCAAAGTTTTTTCTCGTCTCGACCATTGAAAATGCTTCTGGTAAGTGGCTCTGCAAGACGAAACGAAGTTCTCCGCTTTCATTACGTCGTTTGACGTGTATGAGTACAATCGGCTCCCATTTGGCTGGAACAATATTTAGCCGGCATTCAGAAAATGACGAACAGTTTTTGAAGCCACACTTGGGAATATTTTGCAACTTATAGATTGACGACAACCTCGTGTACTCATGGTCAGAAGAGGAGCACTCGTAACACCTTGGAAAAGTGTTACAAGCCATTAGTGACGCGGATCTTATGATAAATGAGTAAAGAATGAATTCTTCAGTCAAAAGGTGTTTTCCTTGGGAGAGTGTTCGATGGAACTACCAGGAGTACAAATAGGGGTCTGGCCAAAGTATCACCAAGCTTACCACGCCACATAATATTCACTCACTCCGAGTTTTGCTAGGACTCGTTGGTCACTTGAGAGGTTTCAATAAATATTTCTCTAAGATGACGAAGTGCTTGACTGGGCTCACGAAGAAAAAAACTGCCTTTGTTTGGACCAAAGAATGCGAAAGGGCTTATAAAGACCTTGTACACGTATTTCATCGACCCTGTTCTTACCTTTCCAGACTATAGTTTACGTTTTGAGATTATTACGGACGCTCTCTTGTATATTTTGTATCAAAGAGACGTCAGTTCACCTCCAGCTCAGCAGCTGAGGGTCATAGGATTCTTCTCCTACACCTTCAGCGCACTCAGAAGATTTATTCAACAACTGAGCAAAAGGGTCTCGTCGTTTTAATGGAGGCTGACACGATTAAGTGCACTTTACGGTGTGATGATTTGGAATATCACGCGTAACTTCCGTTAGCGTATTCCTCCGGGTTAGAGCAAATCTTGAATATTGCTTGCTGAATCGTAGAAATACAAATGTAACGTTTATTAGGCTGCTATAAAAGCGGAGCCAACCTGGAACCACAGTAGTTAATCTAACATGACGCTGTATCTCAGGAGTACATATGTAGCGTTATTTCTCCGTTATAAAATGAGATGCCAGCAGCAGAACCACAATTTTGGTTGCACCGGCATACGCCTGCATAGGTTGTTTTTCCAAAGCAGTTTCTAGACCTGGCGTGGCTCTGTGGTAGAAATACTGACTGCCACGCAGAATGGTTGGGGTTCGATTCCGGCTGGGTTCCTAACTTTTATTCGTTGCATTCGTCGGGTCATGCTGCCGCTGTAGGTTTTCCTAACGCTCTCGCAGTCATACCTTGTCTGTTCTCGCCCTTCCTTGGTGAAACTTTCAATCACCTGTGGCGCATGCCTGTATACCGCGGCCCGTGGTAAACGGGTATGTGTCACACATGTCTGGAGGAATGGGTTTGATGACAGACGCGGCAGGATTTTCGCGTTACTCATGTCCTGAGCAGACAAACATATTCGTCAAATCCTCTTACCCTCCGATGCCAATTTTGGTCTACACCAAATTAAGTAGGTGAGCATTAGAGCACACAGGTGAAGGCAGCTAGATAGATAGATACGTAGATAAAAAGGTTCAAAGTGTCTTTGGTTCGCTTCGCATTTAATACCGGCCTCTGCCCGAGCTCGGCTTGCCAAATCGCTCCGAGAAACCCATTGAGGTTGTGCACGCGGATTTTGCGGAATTGAAGAAGAAGAGGCCTGGAGTTGTAAGACACAGGTTTTGCTGGTTGAAATAGATCAGTGCATCAGAATGGTAGCGGCGCGTCTTGGACGAGAAGACGTTAACAGCCTTATGGCTCCGCTTCACCGACCGATATTCTCGTAGCTAAAGGTTGTGATATCAGACAATAGACCCGCATTCTTACGTAAGAAGCTTCAGCAGTAGGCATATAAGCGTGAAATTACGCTACGCGGTTGCGCTCCATTTCCCCCGGAGGCCAATGTAATGGCTGAAAGAGTTATCCATGACATTAAGCAATTCATGTCCATGTATCCAACGTTTAAAGGCGGATGGAGGTGCTGCCTAGAAGCGGCTGTGGCTCGCCACAGAACACACACTACGAGTCTTGGCTGCAGCCCACGTTTTGCTGCTTATGGCGAAGTTCCGACATTGCCAGCTGACGAAGAACTTGGGATCGATGGCAAACTGCAATGTGTGAACACTGGGAAACCAGGCAGGAACAAAGCACGTTGTGAAAGGCGATGAAGCTCCAATTCGACAAGCGACACCAATTAACCAGGCCAGATATTGGACTGAACGAACTTGTGCTTCTGCGGAAGGGTCTGCCGGTAGCGACACAAGAATTCTTGGACCTGGTAAAGTCGTGAAAATATTGGTACAGCAAGGTGGGCTAAAGACCATGGGCTACCTCAGTGATGGACAACTAGAATTCGCAGCTACAAGCAACGTTTTTCGGTATCGCCCAAGGAAGGACGAAGAAAAAAAACGGGGGGAGTGTAAGGAAGAAGACGGAAAAGAAGACGCCATGGTACAGTTCTCAGAGGGAGAGGAAGAAGAACTGAAATAAACAGTAATGGTAACCGTTTTGGATTTATGATTCTCGGTGTTGTTGCACCAAATTTTCAAAGATGCAAATAACCTCAAAATGTAGCTCTTAGTAGTAAAAAATTCCCCAAAATTGTATTAGTCAGATTTAAATACATATGCTTCAGTAAAACGAGCGGTAACTTTGGAAGCAAATGTGGATGTCACTTTTAGTTACTGAGAAAACGGTACCTCAAAATGGCCGAAAATGCATGGGACGTACAGTGGTTACCCTGTGCCCTTAAAGACTTGAATTATCGCCTCTACCCACAGTCCCGAGAAGTCTCTGTGCAGCCATGAGGGGAGTTGTAGAACGCAAGGAAAAGGTCTAACGTAAGCATTTACTGCCTAATTCCTAGAGTATGCCCGTAAATGCACGAGAAAGGGGTGACAGGAAGAGCGCTGCCTAACTGAAATTTTTGTGGAGCAAAACGCAAAGCATACCCGAGTGCACAGCCAGTGTTATCGCAGGAAGATTGGCCGGTTGTTGCAACTCAGTATCTAGAATCCATATTGGGATTTCAGATTTCGTTTATTTCAACACAACCGGTACATTGTAAGAAAGAAGAAGAGGAAAAAGAAAATTTACGGTAGATCACACGCACTCTGGGAGTCGGCGTCATGCGCAGCAGGAGCTGTTTGTGCCAGCCGTTGGTTGTAGTCCGCGAACAGAAAACTATCATCATCATGAACCGGCACGCGCTATCTTTGTCCTCTTCTTCCATTTCATCATTCTCTGCTTCGCTTGTCCAGCGTGGGATGCATTAACTCTAGTGGGTGGTAGAACGAGTACAGAGAGAAAGAAAGAGAGGGAGAAAGATAGGGAGAGATAGAGAAACAGAGAAATTCTTGGCGAAACAAATTCTTCACGAGGTGGGAATCGAACCCGCATGCCCACGATCCGAAGGTGAGCGTCGTAACCACTCGGCTGTCCAGGCACGTTAGTAGAGCACAGCATAGCCTCGTATAGTATGGTATACCAAGGGGGTGGGAAAGGGAAGCGAGAGTAAGGAGGATATATGTGAGGGTGAGTAGGATGGAAATGAGGACGGGAGAGAATGAAGCGTAGCAAAGAAGAAGGAGAGAAATGGAGAGCCGGAAAGGGAAGAATGTCAAAGAGAGACAATGAAAGAAACAGAGAAATATGTAGAGAAAGTGAAAGATTGAAAGGGCGAGGAAGCGAGAAATAAAGCGAAAAAGAAAGAGAAAGAAAAATACAAGGAGCGAGAAATACAAAGGAATATAATATATACATAGAGAAAGAAAGAAATAGAAATGAACAGACAAAGTATACATTGAAAAAAAAAAGCATGGCTGATCCCTTCATCGTAGGAATCGGTATAACGCAAAAGTGAAACGTGTCTTCACAGAAGTAGTGCTTATTGTGTAGTGATATGTGAGTGCTTGAACAATGTCTATTGGTGCATGGCAGGTATAGCACCGTATGACACGGATGCACCCGCGATGGAGACGTGCCAAGTCCTAGTGGCACATCTCCATCGCGGCGACTAACGGCCATGATCGCGAGTTAGCTTTTGTCGTAGCTGAAGTTTGTAACATATACATGAACACAACATATCATGAATCCCGCGCGAAGATGACATCAACAAGCTCCTAATATACACCGGGGATCTTCGATTTTCGGACTTCTGGCAGTTCGCTGGCAGTCAGAGCTAGCCAGAGGGTCAGCCAGCTAGTTCCGCTCGGGACAGGGAAGAACGCCGTGGTCACGTGTAACCCGAAGATAACCCGAAGCTGCCTGAAGATTGCAAAATCGAATGCTGGGGCAGCCAGCGTAAACGTAAACAAACGCTACCGCCGTGGCAGCAAACGAAACTTCGCGCCGCGTGCGCCTTGGTTTTTTCTGCATTGCCCGCTTAGAAATATGTGGCGAGGTTTGCTGAAGAGCTAAAGTGATATTGTCCAGCATAAGCATTTGAGATACGATCACGTACGTTCGCAAGATCACGCGCAACTCGGCCCGTCAGCGAACAAATGGCCAGCTGGCGCACGGCGCTTCGAGAACGATGCGAGGCGAGCTGCCGCGCCGCTAACAGCTTAACAAGCTCACGTCTGCTCACTACATGTAACAGTCGCTGCACAACACGACGCGAAATCTCGCGGCAGTGATCGTGTCCCCAAAAGACCTCGAGGATATACCTCCTCGGCTATCACCTGCTAGGTCGCACACACGCGTTGTCCAGCTTGCGTTTGAGACATGCGGCGGTATCGGTACCACGGGTGCGCGTTCTATTTAAAATGAACTGTGTGACGCGTCTTCGACTTGTTTTGGCAGATGTTGCCTGGGCCTCTTTGGCAGTCCTAAGTGGCACCTCCAAAATCTCGTGTAGCTCATCTTTTATTTGAGCTCCTAGGTGATAACCGTACATACGTAATGACATTATAACTAAGAGGATGAAAAAGGCAACACGGATGATGAATAAGCAAGGAAAGGATGCATACATTACTGAATTCATTTCCGTTTGTTTTCACATCGACGCGTCGTAGCATAACATTATACCATACCCATATACTAGTCCATAGATCGAAGTATGCTATTATTCCATCAGTGCATTCTATCAACATCGAAGACCTGGTTGAAATAGTATACGTTCTGAAGGAGTTCACACACGCAAACATACGACGGAACGCAATAGCATGCACATTATAAACGCTGGTACTCGATATGGACTCCTTCAACGTATACCGTCACTTGAGGAAAGAACGGCAATGCGCGCTCCCGAGTAATAGTGTAACCTACGCCTGTGCTCACGCATATACTATCACACTGCGCTCCAGCAATACTGGAGGCAGGAATTTGTGGCTCGAGTCGTGAACGCACGCAGGAATTCCACGTCCCGCTGGCATCTGGCTCGCTCAACCAAGGCACGACATTCGGCCGTCGACATCGTTGGCTTTCTGCAGCGCGTACTGTAGCAGTTTTTTTAGTCGGTGCTATCGCACTCGAAGCAGTCGGCAGCGAAACACCTTTGGTGTATGTGGAAGCGGCAATACTCCGACAACGGGGCCGTCACACGCTAACATGGAGCGAAAGGCAAAGAACGTAACTGACGTAACTGCGTCTAGGGCGACTCCCTATACCAGCGCGGCCAGTGTTTTCGCTGGTATCAAGTATCATTAACCACGGCCTTCGAGATTGAGCGTCAGCGTGTAATCTCGTAGGCCGCGCTTTAACTGCGTCGTCGACGAATCGGTCTGTATCGACGCTGGTTAGTGTCATGCCGCACTCCTTCACTGCACCGCTCAGAGACGGCGGCACCGTCCCGCCCCGTCTAGCCTCGCCAACAGCGCACCGCGCGAGAGATACGTGTGCGAGATATAAGGCGCGTTTGTGGAGTATCGTTCGTTTACCTCGTTAGCATAGCCGGTAGGGAGCCGCGTGCTTATCGTCAGGGACGGAGAGGTCGTAGGCTCGATTGTCGGCGGGGGAACAATTCCTTGCTCATCCGGCTAGCGTCCATTTTGTCAACGTCATATCTGTAAGGAAAATACGTCACTGAATTCTTGGTGGACCCCGACATAAACCACGTTTGTGTTGAAAATTGAATAGAGAAAAGAAAGAAAATAAAAAGAAAATAAAGATTGCCCCCCAAGCTCCGCACTTCTTTGAGGCTTGGCACCACTAGTAGAGTGGCTAGAATGGGGAAGAAGTCCGTAAACAGAGGGTGGGTGCTCCAGCAAACGTTTCGACAAGTGGACTCGTCTTCTTCAAGGCTGGAACTGATTTCCTTAAAGTCTGTGTGTACATGCTACATACGCTCTCCTGTAATCCGAACAAAGGACGGAGAGAGAGCAATTACCAAAGTGGGGGTGGGGGAGAGGCCGCCGTGACGAACTGGGGGAATCGGAAAAGAAAAAGGGGTATCCCCCTTTCTTTTCTGTAGCTTAAGATATGCAGCGGGTACCTCGCTATCCGCAGAATGACGAATAATGGCATAGTGGGTGCTTCCTTACTTCATGAAATTTACGGTGGTTTGTGGTACAGTGGGTACCTTGCCTGTGTACTTATACTAGTTTCCCCAAAAGTCCACAACGGGCTCTGGAAAGGCCGCTCTTCCAGCTTTCACTGTGTGTAATGGGATTCTTGAGGAAGAGACAAGAATACGTTGCGTCGAAGACAGTAACGTTCTCCAGAAAAAGGCGAGGCTGTTTTCTGTTTTTCCCGGTTTATGGAGAAACCCACGAACATGATACACACAGCATTGAACATTAATAGTAAGACGGCACTTTAGAACCTATGAAATCAAAGAAGACACACGAACAAGTTTAGTCCCAGCGTGAATGAAACAGTCTCATCGGTGAGTTCTTTAAGCCGACGCGGGACACGTCTACGTGGAAAAGATGTCAGCACTTGAATGCCGTTGTCGCAAGAGATCGGTGAAGAGCAGAGCAACGCTCAAGTGGGTGCCTCGACGGAAATGGCGTGTGACAAAGCCCGAGGGCGCCAAAGTCACGCAGTTATCACCTCGAACGTGTGGACAAGGGACCACAGCCGAACACTCGGGCCTACACCCGACGGTGTTACTGGTGGTGGCGGTAGCTGCCGGCTGGCTACATGGACTCGCCGACGAAGTTGAGGCCAAGCGATGCAGGCCCCTCCGACCCCTGACCGCTGCCAAGCACTCGGGACTGCACCCGACCATGGCGCTGACGACCAGCCTCCACACTTCTTCCGCTCGATCGAACACTCCCGTCGCAACTGCCTGGCACACCACGCGCACGCTCTCGCGCCCACCTTCAGGTACGTCATTCGGCGAGCCGATTTTTTTCCACTCGTGGCCTCGTGGCACATTCCATCGTCATCTTCGTCTTGGCGCAAGCCTTGTCGCTGCGCTTCTTCCCATGTCGCTCTGTCCATATCGGCTCCGTCACACCACAAACGATACTCGCGCTCTTCTCCCATCACCCTGTGGCTGCGCTGCGTGTTCTACGCAAACCTGGAGGTGTTTTGTCGAAGGAATTCAGCAGCAAGACCTTGCGTGTGACAACCCCACATTGGTTCTCAGAAAAGTTGATGCCATGAACACTTATTCAGGTGCTGGCACTGTGCACGAGTTTCCCTTTGCTATCAGCTGTAAGAAGCTCGTGTTTTCCGACACGGCCGTACCGCGCCAGAAAAATCTTGGTTATGTTGCGCGCAAAACAATCCTGTAGGCTGCGAGCAACGAATGCTTTGACGAGCTCCTTGTTCCTTCAGACAAAGCTAAGAAAGGGCTGGTGACGTTCGCCAAGTACTGCGACAACGGGGGCCTCCTTTACCCTTCGGAGGAGGTCATCATTTGTAGACGCCCTTGAAATCACTTTTTCAATGTGGTTTTAGTTACCAAGAGTCGCTCGTGCGCTACAGTTCTACGAGCGACAGCTTGGAAGAGCTTGTCTGCTGCTTGCAAAAAAAAAAACACGTCATATTGCGCTGTGTAGATAGTCCGAGCCTGACCAAGCAGGTGATATTTTTTCTGCTCATCCGCTTGCACTTCTCATGAGGGCACTAAACAAGGCTAACCCAGGTAGCACCAAACGGATGATTGACGTTTTTTAAACGTTTATCCGAGACGATAAACGCGTTTACAAAACGTCACGGAATAGAAGCTAAAGGTCTAGAAAACGTCTTATATCTTGTCTAATATCGGTCTAGAATCCGTTTTTAAGACCATCTAAAAGCGTTTTTAAGACCGTGTAGAAAACGTTTTTAAGACGATCTAGAAAACGTTTTAAAAACCTCACAAAAAATCCCATTTTATAAAACGGATTAAATATCTCAGTGCTTTGTCATTGAAAAGGCGTTTTCTAAACGTTTTTAAGACGTCACGCAGGACCTCTTTTCTTTTAGCTGTTTTGTTTTGAGCATGGAATTTTAATAGTGCACGTTTTTAGGAAGCCCTCCCTGTTATAGTAATTACAGTTAGTTTATCCTGTAATTACTATTACAGAGTGAGAGCTCAGCAGATTCACAGACAAAGGTGGTCATGTCATAATTTATTATGTAAAACAGGAACGATTTCTCTACAGCATAGAAACGTAAAAACCACGAAATGAGATATAGCATGCGACTAGATAACATTATTCAGAAGCGGGAAAGGAATGCAAAATATCGTGGTCATTAAAATGCAGCTACATAGTATCCAACCTTCAATAACACTTTTTGTTGCATGATTCATCATTAGCAAAATTGTCGTCGAACAACTAACAGTGCAATATAACAAAACTTAGGATCTGGCACAGCCATTCTGCTATATGTGAGCGTCGTCTCAATAGCTTTACTTAATCAAACGCAAGGATGAAGTGAAGAGAAAGTGTTGAAAAGGGAATATCGCTGAAGCCAACGACTCGACAAGGGGACTGGTTTCCGTCAGGGCCCTGACGAAGACAAGCGTCCATGATGAAACGTTTCCTTAACGCTTCATGATCTGCTGATAGGCAGATGATGAAGGATAGGCAGAGGGGTTGACTAGCGTCCAGTTTGCTACCCTTTTCATGGGAGAGTGAGGAAGTAAAAAAATTACACAATTTCTCGCTAAAGGTGACCATGAGGCGATGCGAAGCCGGAGCACTTGCACGATCGCGTTCCGTTGGCGTTCGTTGGGCATGCTACCGACCTCGCTTCGTGTGAACGCGAAGAGGAACGCTACGCGCGTCTTGTCTTCCCTCTAGCCTGGCCGTTAATTCTCACAGGGCGAGCGGCGAACGCGGTCGACATGCGCGCGAGAGGGCGGGAGCGTAGGAAAGGAGAGAGAGGGGGAGGGGACGTGCATGCGCTGGTGCTCATCGCGGCGTTGCGCAGGAGAGAATTTCGGCATGTCTAGCCAGCGTTTCAGAGGAAGATTGGAGAGGGGGAGGGGAGATGGGAAGTGGAGAGGAAAAAGGGCGAGGGGAAGTGGAGAGGAGGAGTTGAGAGGAGGTGTGTGGAGAGGGTATGCGCATGCGCAGTAAGGGTGGTCACGCCGCACTCCACCACCGTTATCACCACCGGTTTGAACTCCACTATAAGATGCTTCGCATCTAAAATGCGTGGACAGTCGAAGTGGACAGGACAGCGCTTACTCCTGTCCACTTCTACTGTCCACGTTTTTTTTTCCTGTGCTTCAACCTAATTTTCCAAACGTGAACGTGAACCAACAAGCCTCAGTTGCCATTTTGCTCCAACACAGCATTCTAAACAGGAAAGGAGCACATCAAGCACCTAGTGTGTGACTCGCTTCGTTTCAAAACAATCGTTCAGTAGCGCTACTTAAGACTACAGTTCGTGGAAATCGACTCCACTTTATTGAAATCACTAATAACAAAACAAAACTGCAAAATAATATATTTGGCCCACCCAGCCAAGAATACGTAAAAAAAAGAATGTAATTGCTTACGAAATCAGTGTTGCTGAAGTGTAGTGCTCACAAAATGGAACCTTTAGAAACTTTCTTACAACATATGCCTCTGTTGGAACATTTCTCACTGAGAAATGGTGGCAAGGAACTCTGGCATCATTACAGAGGTAAGACTAGACGTTCGGAACAAAAGGCGCCATTGAAGACGTTAGCTAAATATTTGTGGATGCAGCATCCATGTTTCAAACTGCGCCCACTAAAGAAGTAACGGTGCAGGCTTCGAAATGCAGCGTAAAAACTTATCACAGGAATTATTGTCTGACATCCGTACAGAGCGTACATTCAACTTTAAGTGCGCTATGGCTTGCATAAAATATGAACACTGTAAATTACAGCAATATATAACAAAAAGTAGTTAAACCAACTGTAGCGCGAAAACAAAATGTATCGACAGAAAACTAATGGAAACGACCACAAAAGTTACAATGAATGGGCAACTTACCAAAATGGTGGTGGTAGCAACTTTATTAAGAACTCCAGCAATTTCGTGGCCTCCGCCTAGGCCGCCCCCGAGGAGGACCTGAGACCCTGTCTCCGCGCCGCCTCACGGGCTTGCTGGATGGCCCACAATTGATCTTGGAGGTTCGAGCTGCGCAGCGCGGCCGTCCACCGCGCTGCAGCTTCATCTGGGGAGACTGCATTTTCTTCGCCTATAACCGCGCATTCCCAGAGAATGTGCCTAAGAGACGCATGAGTCCAGCCGCATAATTTGCAGTTATCGTCTGAATAGACGTCTGTGTATATCCTCCTGAGGCGAACGGTGTTGAGGAAGGTCTGGGTTTGTAATTGCCTCCAAGCTATCGATTGGGCCCTGTCGAGTTTGGGGCTTGGGGGTGGAAATACACCTGGATTTTTGATAAAACTTTGTAATGTCACAGTATCTAGTCATTCTGTCCCTCTCTGTCCAGTCCTCCACTGGATTTCCATCCCCTGGAGAGGACCTTTCTACACGAGCGCGGAACGTAAGACCTCGTGCTACGCGATGGACCTCTCAATTGAGGTTGGTGCGGGGGCGTGGGGGACGTATGAGCCGGGAACCATATAATGTTTCGTTCTTCCGTCTCTTCAGAGGTGATATACTTTGCGTTCGCTTTGAGGATAGCCGCGGCCTCTGGTGAAATTCTGCCTTGTGCATAATTTCTGACCGCCGCCTGTGAGTCACTTATTATATATCTGCAACCGGGGCAAACGATGGCTAGGGCGATCGCCACTTCCGCTGCGTCAGGGTTTTTGCCGCGTACACTGCACGAGCTGACGAATTGTTTATCAGTATTGAGGACTGCCACTGCGAATGCACGTCTATCTGCGTATTCTGCTGCGTCTACAAACAGCGCTTCCTTGTTCCTACCGAATGCTTGTAGTAAAGACCTGGCTCTACTCTCTCTTCGACCCTGATTGAGTTCGGGATGCATGTTCTTTGGCAGGCCAGCCACCTGTAGCTTTTCTCTGATCGAGCTGGGGAGGGATGACTTGTCGCCGTGCTGCTTGTGATAGGATATCTCCAGTTTGTCCAGGATGCTCCTGCCCGTTCGTGTCCTGGTTAGTGTCTCGAATTGGCAAATTTGTTCAGCCTCTATCAATTCTTCGAGCGTATTGTGGATGCCCAGCTGTAGTAGAAATTCCGTGCTTGTGCTATCAGGAAGGCCCAGCGCCATCTTGTGCGTTCTAATGCCCAGCATTAAAAAATGTCAGTCTAAAAGAACAAATATAACGATAAGACACATCAGCTAAAGCAATTGTGACTCTTCCCCATTTTTTACTCAATAAGCACACAGCTGTAAACTCAGGATTGTCAGAGGCAGATCAGGGTATTGCACTTAGTACATCGCATTGGTCATTGTCAAAATATTACAATGTGTGGCAAGTCAGTCCGAACACATGACTTCATAACAGATACTTGACGGAAAGCTCTAGGCACTTCCGGTAGTCTGCGAAGAACACTACAAATGGCATACACACAAAAGTAGTTGTGCCATTAGCAGCATGGGTAGCGTTCCATGTCAAACATATTTTAGCGCAATAGCCCTAGTGCGGTTTCTTGAAGATTCCGACCAACACAGACACTCAAAAAAAAAGTTAAGTGCTTTACAAACTGTGACCTTTTGTTTTTTAAAGTTCCCAAGTGGAAGAGAGAAATGTCAATCTCTTGACATCCATCTCTTTTCATACTAAAACCTGTCAGTCAGCCTATCAAAAGAAGAAAGTAATAATTTAGCTGGTGTAGCCTTTGTTTCTAAACATCTAGGGCAAGTACCACCTGCAATAAATAGGAGGAAAGATCATTTAATTATTTGTTATTATACCTAAAATGGCATGGTGTGAAAAGTGTGAAATGGCACAGAGATCGAGCCTGCTATTTTAACAAGGCACAAGAGACGCGTAGTCTTTACCTAGAAAGGAGGAGGTTAACAGAATAGGGCAAACATAAATCGCATCGAGATAGTCAAGGCAGTAAAGCTTTCGTTTGGGCTAGTTGGTGCAATCTTGAACACATATTTGGGTTGCGCGAAAAAACACGACGAAGGACGGTGTGAAAAGTTCAAACTCGATAACACCGTACGGCGACAGAGAGCGAGCCTGCTATATTCGCCCGTCCTGTGTACTCCGCTTCGTCCGTGTTTTTTCGCGCAACTCAAATAGTGTTCATAGTCAAGGCAGCACTGAGAAATCACAACACTGTGAAAAAATGCCGAACTCCTCCTCGAGAAACGCGTCTGTGACTCTCGTGCCCTCAGAACTTCGCAACTAACAGACAAGCGTGCCCAGCCTCTCGTTACATGCAGACAGTACTGTGGAAGAAACCATGAACCAGTACGCTGTCGCTGCAAAGATTCTCTCATCCACAAACTTCAGTGACACAATAAAACAGATGACACATGCCGTAACCTTCAACAATGCAGTTTTAAAATTGGGTGCGCAAAGCTTTCCGTTAGCGTTCATCGCCATTGCGCATGCGTTATACGCTACGTACGCAACAAACGCTATCTTTGCGCATTCCATTGTAAAACTGGCTACTGCGTATGCGTCGTACGCCATCCTCTTGCATACTCAGGTTAAGTGGCGGAAATAGCATAGGCGCCCAACGAACGCTATCTTTGCGTACCCTATTCTAAAACTGCTTCTTCGCGGCACGCGTAGCTTAAGCTAATGTATATCTTGAAACTACCTCATCAAGCGGCCAAGAAAAAACATGTTCACTGTACTGGAATTACGTTAACAAATATAAATACGATTTTCGCTCATGTTCGTTCGAACATGAACGGAAACCATGACCTGCATTTATGTTTCGACAGCTTTATCATGTATGCTGAATAAATTCCGCAATCACGTACTGCTTAAACATGTCGCACATGCAGCCTCTGATGCAACGGACACTCTTTTTCATTTGTCATAGGTTAAAATACTGAGCGCAAATGCATACAAATGAACTTAGTTTCAAAAATAACAGAAGCCGGTGGTTTATCAGTATGGAAATCGACAGAAAACTAATCGCACATCAAAGTAACCACACCCGTCCCTCGAGCATAGAAGAAAGGAAGTGCGAGAGCGACCGAATCTTACGGGACTACTAATCGTCAGTCAGCGTAACAGTCGCTCCACAGAGACATACTTGCATTCGGGTACACAAGTTCACACGCAACGAAGTATAGTTTCTTCATAGCTGCGTTTATAGCCTCCATGAATCAGGAACACAAGCACGAAAAAAGCAAGAGTGCATGACCGGCGAGCTCGGCCGCCCATGCGAAATCGGCGAGCTAAAGGAGCACTGACACAAAATTTCGAAGGCGAGCATAATGAGTGAAATAGATGTATGTGGAGCCGTCACAACGTCTACGAAAATTTCAAGGGCCAATATAGCCTAGAACATAATTAAAATCAATTTAAAGTGCATGCGCGCGACTGAGCGAGATGCGAGAGCTTCGCGACGCCGACATCAACGCGGCGGATGTGTAAACAAACCTACGTCACGAGTTTGTGTTGGCTGATGGCTGGTTGTGCCCTTGCGCTTGTGTGTGCATCCTGCCGTATTTCTTCCTCCGTGCCTGCGGCTTTTCGTGTGCTGGTTGTGCTCTCTTCTGCTGTTCGCTCGTCGTGCCGTGGGCAGATGGAATGGCCCACTCACGCTAGCGGCAAGCCTGCCGCAACGGCGCGGTGCCGCAGAACGTCGGCCGTCGCCGCACGCGCGAGAGCTGTCCATCTTGCACGGCAAGCTTCGCCGGCGAGGCATTCGCGCCTCCGAAAAACACGGCAGCACTGCCAAAAGCGGTTGTCTTCCACTTCGAATCTATCAAGTGGCCGCCGTGCGCTCTGTGACGTGTAAGTTCCGAACTGATGCTTCCATTTGCTTTAGATTCATGTCCTTAAGCTTCGACAGCAATGTATTCGTCCCGATTCGGCGCCGTTTTTGAGAGCCATAGTCAAATAATCGATGCCGTAAGCTTAGCGAGTCGAGATGGGCGCTTCCGAATGCTCGGAGGACATAGATTACGCGTTTGTTAGTTGTTTCTAATCCTCCGTAGCTGGCGCCACTTGACCTGGTTCGGCGCCCACCGCACCCACGCTCGCGCGCCGCCTACGTCACAATTTCGCTTGTTCACGTGGCCACCTGTGTTTTCCCGTCGCCCGGAGGATGCTGCCTAGCTCGGTGCTCTTTCAAACCGAAACTGCGACTGGGCGCTCTAAAAACGTCTGTAAATGAATAACCGTCGCGCACTCGCGCAAACGAGGTTTGCAGCCGTGATAAGTGGACAATAAGCTATCTATTTCAACAAAAAAAAACAATGTGCAAAATTTTTGTGCCAGTGCTCCTTTAACTGACATTGCAGAAGCAACAGCCGCTCGGATGTACACAGTCAGCGCTAAGGCCTTCGTGAGGAAGTTAAACGGTTATCGCTGCGAGTAAATTACAATAATTTACGTAAAGTGTACTGGTTAACGAACTTTCATTAACGAAGTCTTCATTATTGCTGATGCAATGTAGACACCACACACCTTTATCCTTTTGCGCGTTACTTTTTATATCGCAATGAGAAATGGAGTGCGCAGGCTCGAGTTCAAATTTCAAGTCGCGGTGATTCATGCATGCCCATGCATGCATGGGCAAGTGGCGCGCGATCCGCTGGTGGGCGAGAAAACGTCTTGTAAGTTGCGTCTTCTAGACGTCACATAGAAGACGTTTTTAAAACGTCGAAATTGGTTTAGAATCGAGGAAACGTCTTGAAATATACGTCTCAGACCAAAAGGGTCTTTAAAAATGCGTTTACTAGACATTATCAAAAACGAATATTACGGATTTTCTGTGACGTTTTTAAAACATCGAAATTAGTTTAAAATCAGTTTTATCCCATATGTCCCTAAAAACGATTTCTAGACAATGTGTGCTACCTGGGAAAGAAGGAGAAAGCATCTTCGCGTGAAAAGAGGCACCTAAAGCTCAGGCGCGTGGCTTAGGTTGCAGCCCAAGGCAGACAACGTGCTGTGATGTACTTGTCAACTATAAGTTTTTTTCTCCTGGATAAGAAGTCAAGTCAATTTCGTCGCAACGGCGGAGCAATGAATGCGATAGCAACAAATTGGAATGTACGCGAAGAATGGAAGCAGCTCGAATTTCCAGCAACGTCGCTCAAGCGCAAAGGACGCACGAAAAGAACACATACAGGCTGAGCGCGAACTATCAAGTTCACAGCTCGACACTTCAAGTGCGCTGCTCAAACAATAAGAAGTACGCACGAAAAGACGCACAGGTACACACATGTACAAGCGCGTACTAACAACGTCACAGTGTTACTTATTTCTGTTCAGCAACGCGCTCCTGTCGCAAACGCGGCCGCTGCAGGCAATGGAAGTGACTTTCCTACGCTCTCTAATGCTGTAACATCAGCGCCGATATCGCGGGGAAAGCACAAGACATACCCCCCCCCCCACCCGAGATAAGTTGCGAGCGCAGGTGACAACGCCTCCATGGCAGAGTGCCTAGCGTGGCACAGGGGGCGCGCGCGCATCGCAAACTTGACGCAATTTCGCTGGTGACCAATAAAGCACGCTGCAGTAAAATGTTTTATATAAAAATTACACCATTTTCCCGCTAAAGGGGACGATGAGGCAATGCGAAGCTGGTGCACTTGCGCGATCGCGTTCCGTTGGCGTTCTTTGGGCATGCTACCGACCTCGCGTCGTGGAACGCGAAGAGGAAACGCTACGCGCGTCTTGTCTTCCATTTAGCCTGGCCGTTAATTCTAACAGGGCGAGCGGGGAACGCAGTCGGCAGGCATGCGAGAAGGGGGGCAGCGTAGGAGAGGAGAGAGAGGTGGAGGGGACGCGCATGCGCTGGTGCGCATCGCGGCGTTGCGCAGGAGAGAATTTCGGCAAGTCTAGCCCGCGTTTCAGAGGAAGAGTGGAAAGGGAAAGTGGAGAGGGAAGTGGAGAGGGGTATGGGAGAGGGAAAGCGGAGAGAGTATGCGCATGCGCAGTAAGGGTGGTCGCGGCCGCACACCACCACCACCACCACCGGATTGAAACTCCGCCATAAGATACTTCGCATCTAATAAATCGCTGCTAGCATGCCGAAAGACGTACGCCACGTGGATTATCCAACTGCGCGTGCTGCGGAGCGAGATGTCGCCTGTTCGATTCCGTGCTTCGGAAAAAATGTTTCTGAATATTTTTCTTGTGGCTTATCTTTTTATATATGTATATATGTATATACATATATAATATATATATAATTATATTATATATATATATATATATATATATATATATATATATATATATATAGAAATAGGGGTGTTGTACGTCGAGAAAGGGGTCAGACGTTGCTTTGCGAAAGTACTGGCGAGCGTGTGCGGCGAGCGACAACCACGGGGCCACCGATCGTCGTCGTCGTCTTCCGTAACAGCGGAGCGTCTGTCATTCACATTCAGTACAATTATTCCCCGTGAAATAAGGAGCCATCCTGGCGACCTAGGGAGCAGCAAACACGGGAGGGTCGTAGCACTGCTTGAGTCTGGACACGTGGACAATTTCCTGGCCGCGGCGACGATGGCCAGAAGATGGTTCCATTGGCTCGATGAGGTAGTTCACCGGTGATGTTTTTTGGAGTATACGATATGGGCGGTGGTACTTGGGGACCTACTGGTGGAAAGGCCAGGAGTAGCAGAAGGGACACGCAGCCAGACGAAGCGAGCCTGAATCGTAGGAAGGAGCGTTAGTGGATGCGTCGTGGTGGTGCTTCTGGCACCCTTGGTCTGTGTGATGTGAATGACCGTGCCAGTTGGCGGCATTCTCAACGCATGTAGCGGTTTGGGATAGAGTCGTTGGGCTGGGAGGCGTCAGGCCTGTACAAAAGAATGGTGTCCATATTGCAGGAAGGTTCACGTCCGTAAAGGAGAAAAAAGGGGAGAATTCAGTAGAGCTTTTGAATGGCGGGTGTTATAGGCGAACGTAATAAACGGTAGTACTCGGTCCCAATTTGAGTGGTCTGACGATATGTACATAGACAGCATGTCACCAAAAGTGCGGTTGAAGCGTTCTGTCATTCCATTGGTTTTGGGGATGATAGGCCGCTTGTGGTACTGTGGACGACGCGGCACTCACGCAGCAATGCAGTGATGACGTCGGAGAGGAACACGCGACCACGATCACTTAGCAACGCTCGAGGTGCTCCATGACGAAGGACGAGATTGTGCAGAATGAAACTGGCAACGTCTTTTGCTGTAGAATGAAGGAAGAGGTGAAGTTTCGGCGTACCGCGTGAGGTGGTCGACGGCAACGATGATCCAACGGTTACCGTCTGCAGTGCTCGGAAGGGGACCGTAGATGTCGAGGCCGACCAACACCACCTAGACTATTGACAAGGCCCCTCCAGGGAGAGCGTGACGTCACGCTAGTTGCCACCTGCACGCACCCCGTCCGTCGTCTCCACTCGTCTCGTTATAGCTGCTATGGGCACTACTGAAAGCACGGTGTTCTTTTTTGTTCCTGCGCGGTCTGCATTTGTTTACGCTTGCCTTTACCACCTTATAGGCATCAAAAATGTAACAAGAACAGAAATGCATTTGTAGACAGTGGATTTATTAGGACGAAAGGCTAAAACCGTCCTACCTCATTCCTTGTTCAAGGTTTTGATTTTTCTGTCAGCAGCATTTTTTGTGCGGTGCTTTGGATGGTGGCAGCAATGCTTTCATTTGGGCCAGTTGGTGCTTCCTTGTAACTTGATTCATAGCTGCGCTAAGAACACGGACAACAGAAGGGACGTACACCGGACGGGCGAGACATCCTGTGTACGTCTCTTCTGTTGTTCGTGTTTTTAGCGCAGCCATGATCAGTTACAACTTGGATGGTGCCGTTTCGAAGTCTACAAAAGTTGTTCAAAGCGGCATTTGTTGCAACACGCACTACATGCCAGCACGATAGTCTCAGAGGTATGGCCATTTTCGCAAGTCTTTAGCTCAACATCTCCTAGCAGTGATGTTGGAAATGGAGCTGACAATGCCATCGTTGGTTGTTCGACGCAAGGGAACGCCTTTGCATTTTCTGCCTTGGGTAAGCTTTTCGAAAACAAGCGTTGTCACCAGCATCATGTGCACAGTACATGGCTGCGGAAGCTTTAAGCTTCCTCTTGACAAGCTGTCATTCATTGTGTTAGCTTCCACATCTATGTTCCTGCTTTTCAGAACGAGTAAGCTGACTGCAAAGTCCTTCCCGACGCTGCGTCGAAATGTGACCAGCTTTCTGATGATGTCCAGCCTCGAGGAAGTGGAGTTCGCAGACCTGCGCCAAGCATAACACAGACTTAATTACTTTCTTACGAAACGGGCTAATGGGAACTTTGACACGACCCTGAGTATTTCTGCTCTATTTTACCGCACTGCCCTACCTGAAGCGCGACAAAACTACCATCACCGCACACGATACTCGCGTCCGTTCAACAGTACAGAGAAGAACACCATAATGGCGATACAGCCTGTAAAAGAGCAAATTTCAGCAGTTTCCTCACCTTGGAGTGTATCTTGGTGTGAATCCTTTCGCGGAATGGCTTTTAATCCAGACTTCCTTCGGAGCTTCATCCTTGGGGAATGCGAAAACCACACTTTCGGACCACTGTCATAATTGCCTGCGGCATCCGGGAACACAACAACGTCCCATGTCGCACTGTCGAGGTGTAATCACATACTCAGCACAAATGCAACACCATAAAATAAGACACGTGGCAACAGACGAAGACTCAGAGCAGTGCGATGCAGCACCAAGGCTAACGCAGTCTAACAGCGAAGCAGGTAGCGAAGAAAGGCAAACCTGTCGTGGCTTGTCCGCCCGTTCGGGTAAAAAAAGTGCGCGGGGCCCACCAACACCTACACCTGAGCGACGCGTCCTCGCCACTGGACAGTAGGACACTAGCGGGACGTATGCCGTCTGGAGAGAGGGGTATGAACAGGCCTTGTGAATAGTCTAGGTGGTGTTGGGCCGACGCGGTCGAACGGCCGGGAGGGGGCACGGCAAAGGTCTTAAGGTACCGCCGCGTGTTGAGGGGGAGTCTTACGTCTGTGGCATGTGGAACAAGCCCGACGTACTGTTGAATAAAACGGTACATACCACGCCAGTAATATCGGAGCCTGATCCGAGATACGTCTTTAGGAAACCTGCGTGGCCACATTGGGGGTCATCATGGAACGTGGATCAAATTTCGGACTGCGGTGACGTGGAATGACGAGTAGCCCCTGACGGCCACCGGGTGTGTAGTGTTCGTCGGTAAGCACGTACATCGCGAGTGGTGAAGTGCTCGACTGACGACGCAGCGTGCGAGTGAGGGAGAAGCGGTCCGACCAGCCAGGATGTCCGAATGGATGCAAGCCACGGGTCCTTGCGCTGCTCGGTTGGCATGTCGGCGATGGTGAGGGCAGTGGTATCACAGAGAGGACTTGTGCAGCAGGCAGGGTCTTAAGAAAGGGGCGAACGGGAGAGGGCATGTGCGTCCGAATGTTTGCGGCGGAGCGATACACCACGCGGATATCGTACTCTTGTAGGCGTAACGCCCATCGGGCGAGCCGACCACTTGTATCCTTTAGTGACGACAACCAGCAAAGGGCGTGGTGATCAGTTACGATGTCAAAAGGGCGTCCATACACGTAAGGCCGAAATTTCTCTATCGCCCAAATAATGGCGAGGCACTCCTTTTCAGTGACCGAATTGCTTTCGGCTTTACTAAGAGTTCGGCTTGCGTAAGCAACGACGTACTCTTGGAAGCCGTCTTTCCGCTGCGCAAGAATAGCGCCCAGCCCGACCCTAGCGTCAGTGTATCTGTGTGGGGGGTGCAGATGTGCATAGTGTCGCAGAATAGGAGGCGACGTAAGGAAGCGGCGCAGTTCGTTGAAAGCATCGTCACAAGGGGGAGACCATGCCGAAAGATCACTAGAGCGCGCGAGAGCTTGGTCAAAGAAGCGATGATGGTCGAGAAATTGCGAACGAAGCGCCGGAAATAAGAACAAAGCCTAATGAAGCTTCGGAGTTGTTTGTTAGTCGGTTTGGGAAACGCTGAAACGGCTGTAAATTTGGCTGGGTCAGGGAGATGCGTCCCTGAGACCACCTGGCCTAGGATCGTAAGCTTACGAGCGGCGAAGTGGCAATTCTTTAAGTTCAGTTGCAGTCCCACGGCGGAGACGCAAGCGAGAACTTGCTCGAGGCGGGTTAAATTGGTCGGAAAATCGGTTGAAAAGACGACAGTGTCGTCTAAGCAACAAAGGCAAATATTCTACTCGAGGCCTCGAAGAATCGCGTCCATCATTCGCTCTAATGTAGCTGGCGCGTTGCACAGGCCGAATGGCATGACTGTGAATTTGTAGAGCCCGTCGGCGTGACGAAAGCTGTTTTTTGGCGATCGGCCTCCGCCATGGGTACTTGCCAGTATCCAGAGCACAGATCTAAGGAAGAGAAGAATTCTGCTCCTGTAGGCGATCTAAGCCATCGTTTTTGTGTGGCAGAGGATAGAAATTTTTGCGGGTGATTCGGTTGAGACGCCGGTAATCCACGCAGAATCTGATGGATCCGTCCTCTTCACCAGCACACTGGGGAGGCCCAGGACTGCTGGGTGGTTGCACTATGCCACGTTTGAGCATGTCATCGACCTGGTCACTGATGACACGGCGTTCGGCAGTTGACACACGTATGGACGCTGTCGCAATGGTGCCTGTTGACCGGTATCAATACGGTGAACAACAGCTGAAGCTCGACCTAAGGGAGGATGGTCGTGGTCGAAGGAGGCTCGAAAACGCTGGATTGAGCTTGACCAGCTGTTCCTGCTGCCCAGGCTGAGGTGGGAGTCGATAGATTTGCGAAACACGTCCATAGGAACTTCGGTGTCAGTTGCAGGTGTAATGGCACAAGTCGGTAGTGATAGCTCGTCTGGAAGCATTGGGTCTTCGAAAATGCAATCCAAGGTCTCAACGGTCCCAAACACTCGCCACGTAGTAGGATATACGGGAAAGCAGAGACGTTGCACGCGTAAAGGGCCGCTGAACCATTGGAAAAGTCGATGATGGCAAAGTGGGAGGAGGAAGTTCGACGGCGCGCACTAGCTATAGACGGTTGAAACAGTAGGGTCGAATTAGTGGCAGCAGGCGAAAACACAGGCACTAGAACGGCGGACAAAGGCGCGATGTGGACGTCGGCTGCGGCGAATACTTTAGGCGCACTGCGGTCGTCGAGGTTGGGGCACGGAGTCGTCAATGTCAGTTCAGCACGAGCGCAGTCGACGAGGGCCTGATGGCAGAAAGGAAATCCCATCCTAGTATGACGTCGTAGGATGAGCGAGGAAGAACGGCAAACTTGACGGCATACCAAACATCTTGAATAACAACCGAGCTGTGCACTGAGCCGTCGGTGATAGGTAATGCGAGGTCGCCGTACGCAGGCAAGACTGGTAAGAGGCGTTGTGACTTTTCTCAAATTGCGGCACAGTTTTTCACTAATTACAGAAACGACAGAGCGCCTGTGTCGACAAGTGCACGTACGGCGACACCTTCTACTTCTATACATTTCATTTGGCGGATAAAGAGGAGGTCTTGAAAAGTTCGATGACAACGCAGTTCTTGCCTCCGGAACTGCGGCTGTCAGTTTTCCCTCTCGTGCGGGGCTTGGGCGGCGATGCATCGGGGAAACAGATCGACGACGGGGCGGTGATGACCGTGGGGGGTCGACAGGGCGTCGTGGGGAAAACGATCGGCGAGATGAGAAGAAGGTCGTGGGGGAAACTGAACAGCTTGATTTGGGAATTCCGACCGTCCTGAGGCTGCAGGTTGCGACGGCAACAGTAGCGTGCTATATGCCCCAAAAAACCGCACGCAAAACATATGGGCCATTGTTGAAGGTACGCCGTGGGCTAACGGCAGAAGGTCCGTGGGCGAGGTAGAGGGGTACCATGGGGGCGTGTGGGCGGCGTCGTAGTGCAGAAGTACCCGGTGTCCCGTAGGTGCCAGAAACAGGTGGGGCCGGAGGTCTGGAAACGACGGCAGCGTCGTCAGAGGTTGTTGGTAGGCGGCGATGGCGTAGTGCCTGCGCTGCTTGTGTCTCAATGACCTGCGTAGACGTGGGTCAAATGATGTCACTGGCTCAGGTGCTCGGATGACAAGGGAAAGTTGACGCGCAACTTCCTCATGAATAACGGCTTTATCTGTGGCGTAAAACCGTATGATCAGCGGCGACCTCGTTGACAAGGGCGGAAACCTCAGCTGTATCTTCGGCTGCACGGCGCTCGAGACGCGCTGCTTCGCAACTCGTCGTACGACTGACAGAGTTGGACCACGTCGGCGACAGCTGAGGATTCCGAGCGACGAGCATCTGGAACGTATCGTCGTCCACTCCTTTCATGATGTGCTTGATTTTTGTCGATTTCGGCGAGAGATGGGTCGACGCGCTTGCAAAGAAACAAGACATCTTCGATGTAGCTTCTAAAGGTCTCGTCCTGCGCTGGACTCGACTGAGCAGACGCTGTTCCGCACGAAGCCGACGCACGGCGGGACACCAAAAGATCGCGGCGCTGGTTGTCTTAAAGGTCGGCCAGTAGGTGATTTCACCTTCATGGTTTTTAAACCAGTGGCAGGCCACATCAGCGAGGTAAAAGCGCACGTTCGTGAGCTTGTCGCAGTCGTCCCCATTTGTTGGACGCGCTTACTATTTCATACTCTTCGATCCAAATCCTCCACGTCGTGCTCATCGTTGCCGCGAAATAACGGGTGGGTCGCGTTGCCGAGGCACAGCGGTACAGAAGACTGTCGTGGTTGCGGCAGCTTGCGAACGGCCAGGAGCAGTCATGGTGAAAGGACCCGTGGCGCAAGGACCCGTGGCTTGCATCCATTCTGGACATCCTGGCTGGTCGACCGCTTCTCCCTCTACGCACGTTGCGTCGTCAAGTCGAGCACTTCACCACTCGCGATGACGTGCTTTACCGACGAAACTACACACCCGGTGGCCGTCAGTGGCTACTCGTCATTCCACGTCACCTGCGGTCCGAAATTTGATCACGTTCCATGATGACCCCCAATGTGGCCACGCAGGTTTCCTAAAGACGTATTCTCGGATCAGCTCCGATATTACTGCGTGGTATGTACCGTTTTATTCACAGTACGTTCGGCTTGTTCCACATGCCCAGACGTAAGACTCCCCCTCAACAGTCAAGGGGGTTTACGTCAAAAGGGTCAGACTTGCTTAGCGAAAGGCTCTTTACCAGGCAGGTCTGGCTACTGGCGAGCGCGCGCGCGAGCGACAACCACGGGGCCACCGATCGTCGTCGTCGTCTCCGTAACAGCGGAGCGTCTGTCATTCACATTGAATACATATATTATATATATATATATATATATATATATATATATATTAATAATATATATCTATATAAGAAAACAAGACGGTGCACGTACGAGGAAGCAATTTCTATGCCTAATGTTTCGGCCGTGGCACGCCTTCGTCATTCATTCTCTGACGAAGGCCGTGCCACGGCCGAAACGTAGGCATAAATATTGCTTCCTCGTACGGCACCGTCTTGTTTTCCTATACGTACCGGACCCCACTGAACTTTCCCATTGAATATATATATATATATATATATGTTCATACATATACAGGACATGACGGCTACAGCGATGGCAAAAACCAGCCGAGAGTGTCCATATAATTGCTATCGCAATAAAAGGAAACACGCCAGCTCAGATAGATAGCGCTCAGAACACATCGATGAATGAGAATCGCACAGAGGATGAGCGCGAGCTAACAACTGTCACAGCTCGACACTAGAAGCGCGGTGCTGTAACATAAAGGACGCACGAAACGAACGCACAGGTTACACAGGACGACAGCAAACTAACAACTGTCACAGTTGTTACTTCTTTACGTTTGAGCAGCACGCTACAAGTGTCGACTATGAAGAAACTACTGCCTCTACTTTAACTCTTGCAGCTAGCAGGTCACTCCTTTGCCAAACGTGGCCAGTGCGCTCTGTAACTTCAACGAAAACATTGCAGTGAAAGCACAAGACCTACAACCACCCCCTCACGAGATAAGCACGCGCGCATAGGCGACCACGCCTGTAAGGCAAAGTACGGGTGGTGCCGGAAGGAGGTGCACGCGCATCGCAAATTCCGGGAAAGCCTAGCGGCAGGACGACCTTTAGAGCGCACCCTTCGCGCCATCTGGGCGTATGCATATTCATCTTCTGTGGTTTCGCTTTGTTTACGGTGCGCATGCGCAAGTATTAGGTCGGGTTTAGGTATACATTTTTCTTTGGAAGCAATAAAGCTTGAAGTGTTAAGTAAGCGCTCGTGTTGTGCACTTTCTTGTCAGGCGTGTTCGTGGGCGTTTTTCCTCTTTTGGGCAAGTTCTTTCGTTTCGCCTGCAGCACTGAATTTCCGCTCTCGAAGGCAAGAAGGGCGTACGCGCAGCACTCTCGTGCAGCTCGTTTCTTTTCGATGGAATGTTGCAGATGAATAAATAGGCAGGTTACTGCTACTTACATTACACGTGTGAAGGTTTTTCTGCACTAACAAATCGGTAGAGACAATCCTCCCCACACTAATAATACGTAACATTTCTCGCCGCAAATGCCACAAGGAGTGCATGCTTTGTGGCTCTGATGGTACGTTGTGAGTGCGGTGGAATTGAATGCGAGACGTCATAGCCAGGTGATGATAAAACTTTAGTTAGAATACTAGAACGGGGGAGTGCTCGGAACGAGCTTCGAAATGTGAAGCCCAAACAGGGTCGATCTACTTGCAGCGCTGCGATCGGTAGTCTGCAATGTGTCGTCGCTTAAGAGTTGCGCGGCTCCTCCAAAAAGGTGCCGGTGTACAATGCCCGCTTCCCACTCAAAAGTGCCGGTATCGACTCGCAGCAGTATATGGTGGGATTTTATTCTTAGTGTCACCTTTTATAGCTCTATTGGTTTTCCTTTCTTTTTTAAAACTAGCTTTAGTTCTACATGTTCGTTCAAAAAGTAACGCAAGATGTGAAGTAACTAGAAGCAATTTTACAGTGAGCGCTGTTATTTGTAGTGCCACCGCCCGGGATTGAACAAAACGTAAAGTATGGCCGCCGAGATTTTCGCGAATACGAGACTCGAAACGAGATTTCACATTTTACGTTACTTTTTGCAGCAATACGTAGCAACAGAAGCTTGTTTTAAGAAACAAAGAAAGCCCACAGCTATGAAAGGTCGCACTAAGAATAAAGACCGCGGCGATTCGAACCCGGGCCTTTTGAGTGGGAAGCGGGTATTCTACCCTGCACCACTTTGGCGGAGCCGCGCGCAACTCTTAAACGACGATACAATGCAGACTACCGATCGCCGCGCCGCAGTTGGATTGGCCCTGTTTGGGATTTACTTTCTGTACATTGGTGCTTCGGCCGTTCCGAGCATTCCCCTGCTCTAGTGCACTCTACTTTAGTTCTTCGTGCGTATGTTCATAGTTTGTGCGATAAGGCTTGTAGATTAATCGTGCCACTCGCTGGTGTTTCGTCGTGAGCACTGCTCCTCGGCCAAAGCAAACGCGGTGGGCGTGCCCGAGCTTCGCCGTGGGCTTCTGCCAATCAGACTGATTGAAGCCTGAACTCGGGTACAAGCTCGTTGATTCTGACAAGGCCCGAGTTCAACTCGGAACTGCCGTAGTGCCTGTGTGGCTCAAGCATTTCATGCGTTGGACGCTAAGCAGCAGCTTATTTCCATATAAAATTATTTGGTCAGCTTGCACTATATACTTGTGCAAAGCTGGAGCCATCAGAGGAACTGCTATCGCCTAGCTTCTTCCAGCTTTTTACGTGTATCGTCTGCTAAGACTGCTAGGTCAGTTTAGGAGTAAAGACTGCGTCAGTTCGGTCTCCAGCTTGATGCACTAGGTCTTAATTAACACGATATTGAATAGTTCTGTCTTAATAGTTATACGACATCAATTAAGAGGTTTATTTGGGAATACCTTAATTAGGTTGATATTGCTGCGGACAGCCATCAAAAGATGATTATGCTGAAGACAACGACGACGATATGGAGACTGTTGTGTGCCGCTGCCTTGCCCGAGTACTCCTGTAAATACACTTGTTTACAGCCTCTAGTCTTCGTCTCTTCACGTAACGTTTTGTTGGACGTGCTGGGTACCTCCCTTCGTCACGAAGCTTCGCAGTGGACGCCACCTTGAGCCTTCCAACATGGCTCTGGAAAATGCACCGTCCACTTCGGCTCCAACACCTCAACACGTCCACTTCCAACACGTCCACTTCAGCTCCAACACATCAACGTCACCGCTCCTCGCGACCCTGGTGTTTCTCTGGCGCCAATGGGCAAGACGTCGACACGTGGCTCAGCCTTTACGAACGCGTCAGCACAGGTAACCGGTGGGACCCTACTCTCATGCTTGCCAATGTGCTATTCTACCTCGACGGCACCCCGCGAGTGTGGTATAAGACGCATGATACTGAGCTGACAAGTTGGAATATATTCAAAGAGAAGATACGAGAGTTGTTTGGCACCCTGATGGTCACCAGCTTGCTGCCAAAAAGGCGTTGTCGACCCGCACGCAGACGTCAACAGTGCCGTACGTCTTGTACATCCAAGACGTCTAAGCTCTCTGCCGTGCAGTTGACTCGCACATGACGGAACAGGACAAGGTTGCTCACATTCTCAAGGGTATCGCTGATGACGCGTTCAACTGCTCGTCTTCAATAACGTGTGCACTGTTGATGCGGTCTTCAAAGAATGCCGGCGCCTGGAACTCGCTAAAAGCAAGCGCATTATTCAGCAGTTTGCGCTTGCCTAACACCGAGCCGACGTCGTCCTGTTCCGATGTTCCCCGTTCTACAAGCAACTATGCCAACGTTACCCGCATTGTGTGACGAGAAATTGAAGCTGCTTATCCGGCTACCTGCGAGCCCAGCACCTTCTCTCCCCCTGCAGTTCCGGTTTCGATGATTCGGGCAGTTGTCCATCAGGAGATCGCAAGCATGGGACTCCACTCTGTCTGCTCCGTAAATCACGTGGACTCTCGGCCATATCCTCCGACTGTACCCCCTTCACCGCCCCAGTTCGAACCACGTTTCCGCAACGCTGAATGGTGCATGCTGACGACAGGCCCATCTGTTCATCTGCCACAGGATTGGACACATCTCTCAGCATTGTCGCAATCGCTGAAACTCTCCTGCACAGTACACGTACACTGGCTACCACCGCGCCAATGGCTCCTATCGTCCCTCTACATCACGTCCAGATCACGCTGCCACTGAATCTGTTGCTCCTAGCCGCCCGTAGTCACGCTCACCTTCGCCCTACGCCGGCAGTCCCGCTCACCCTAGCCCCGTCGCTCCTATTCGCCAAGTTTCAACGCACGCCCCAACCGGAAAACTAGATAGTGCAGCGCCCGGAGGTGCCGCTGCATTACTCCTTACGCTGCCGAATCCTATACTGACCCTTTCGACCAATATGAACCTCACTGAAGTACACATCGACGGTATTCCTGTTGATGCTCTAATTGACACGGGAGCCCATTTATCTGTGATGCGTGCTAATGTTCGGACTCGCCTTAAGAAAGTTGTAACACCAGCCGCGAAGCCAGTTGTCCGTGTCGCTGACGGCGGAACAGCTTGTGCAATTGGCATGTGTACAGCTCGAGTCGACATCGCCAATCGCTCTACCATCGTTGTTTTCACCGTGCTCGCTCACTGCCCCCACGACGTCATTCTAGGCTTGGACTTCCTTTCTGCTCATTCGGCGCTCATAGACTGCTCTACCGGTACTCTCCGCCTTCACCTTCCTTTTCCAGATCACCCTGCGCCGCCTCCCATTCGCCTAACCGCCGCAGACTTCGTTCGCTTACCACCCACAGCTCTGACCTACGTTGACTTGGTACCATCGTCACCAGTGCCCGACGAGGAGTACATTGCGACTCCTGTCAAGGATGTTCTTCTCTACCAGGGTGTTACAGTGCCTCGTTCTGTATTATCTATCACATCCAATCGCACATGTCTGCCAGTTGTCAACTTTGGCTTGACAATGCAAGTGCTGCCACGAGGGATATCCTTGGCACATATCAGCGCCTTTGACGATCCCTCAATTGCATCAGTTACGTTGTACGATGGTACTACCGACCACACCGACCACCCGCAGTCCGCCGCATCTGTTCTCGACGACCTGAAGAGAATGATTGCGCCAGATCTACCCCCAAAGAATGCTGACGACCTCTACCGCGTTCTCTTTTCGTACTGCCACATTTTTTTATCTTTACGAGCGTCCTTTGGCACAAACTACGACCGTGAAACATCGCATAAATACTGGCGATGCCGCTCCTGTTCATAGGCGTCCGTATCGAGTGTCACACGCAGAGCGTCAAGTGATTCAAGCAGAAGTCAAGAAGATGCTCACGAAGAACATCATCGAACCATCATGCAGCCCATGGGCGTCACCCGTTGTCTTAGTGAAAAAGACGGCTTGTGGCGATTCTGCGTGGACTACCGGCATCTTAACAAAGTAACAAGAAATGACGTTTACCCCCTCCCTCGTATTGACGACGCCCTTGATTGCCCACATGGTGCTCGCTACTTTTCGTCTATTGAGCTACGCTCTGGCTAATGGCAGATCGCTGTGGATGATATGAACCGCGAGAAAACCGCTTTTGTCACACCTGATGGCCTTTATCAATTCAAGGTGATGCCATTCGGACTATGTAACGCACCGGCCACATTGAGCGCATGATGGACTCCCTCCTTCAAGGATTCAAGTGGTCCACATGTCTGTGCTACTTGGACGACGTTATAGTGTTCCCCCGCTTTCGCGAGTCATCTGGAACGGCTATCTACAATCCTGCAAGTTTTTCACCGAGCCGGTTTGCAACTTAACGCATCGAAGTGCCACTTTGATCGTCGCCAGATTACAGTGCTTAGCCACCTCCTTGATGCCAATGGAGTACAGCCGGACCCAGGCAAAATCCGCGCTGTTACGAATTTCCTGATTCCTAAGTGTGTTAAAGATGTACGCAGCTTCACTGGTTTATGCTCGTACTTCCGCCGCTTTATCAAAATTTCGCGGACATAGCACGACCACTCACTGACCTTTTGAAAAAAGAAGTGCCATATATATGGGGCGACGCCGAAGCTTCCGCGTTCGCTCATTTGATCCGGCTGCTTACAACGCCTCCGTTCTGGCCCACTTTCCTCCTTCTGCGCCGACTGAAGTTCGTACCGACGCCAGTGGGCACGGCATAGGCGCAGTACTAGCACAACGACAGCACAGTACTGATCGCGTCATCTCCTACGCCAGCAGGCTCCTTACAACTTTGGAGCGCAACTACTCTATCACGGAGCGTGAGTGTCTGGCCCTCGTTTGGGCGGTTGCGAAATTCTGCCCATACTTCTATGGCCGACCCTTTTCAGTCGTAGCGTACCACCACGCACTCTGCTGGTTGTCCTCACTAAAGGATCCTACCGGACGACTTGGTCGCTGGGCGTTACGCCTTCAATAAAAATTGGCCGCGTATCTGCGTGCTTCGCTGCAAATGTCGTCTAAAGACGATAGAAGAGGCGCTGCGTGAGATATGGACGTCATCTGGCAATACGTCGGGAAACATGAGTGCTGTGTTGCGGGCTGGTAGTCCCGGCGCAGCAGCAGGCGAAGACCGGCGGTGACCAACGCGACCGGCGGGAACGCCAGCCAGCCCGAACACGCGGTTTGGCACGAAGCGCTGAAGCAGCAGAAGAACTTCCGCACTCAACGAGTACTCTCCACACACTCTTTTATTTACACGTCACCTGGCTAAAACAAGAATGCCAGAGCGGCGCCCCATGGCATTCGTACAGTGCAATACAGAACCGAAACCGATACACAACAATGAGCTCATGCAGAGGGCACGAAGAAAGTCAAGTTTAACGCGCAGTCGCATTTTCAGCGCAGCTTAAGAAACTAGGGTCTTTAGAATTACGTATGTATGCACTTTCTATTAAAGGAACACACCACCTAATACTTACCTAATGATGTTGCGCCTCAAATATGCGTAATGTTTGCTTTTTGGTCGACAATGTACGCAAGTATGAACCTAGTCAGCCGTTCAAGATGGCTGGCCCTTAGGCAAGTGGTTCAACTTTGGCTGAGTGGTTGAATCGAGGGACGTGCCGACAAACAGAAAGACAGAAAGACAGACCAAAATTTCTCCGTTTAGGTATCCCAAGAAAGACTATCGTCTTTAAAATATTCTTATACTGTCATCTACAAGTCTGGTCGTCTTCACATGACGCCGATTGCTTGTCCCGTTGGTCACAAAAGTCGTATTGATTAACCGTTGCCTGCGCATAATGTCTAACGTACGCCATGAAAAGGGTTTCTTTTTTTTCACTTACGCCCAAGGCGAAAGGGCTCTAATTCTTCGCTAACGAATGGTGCCGTAAGCGTACGCGCACCGCTTAGTGTGTGTTGGCGTGGTCGTAGACGAGCATCCGAGCTGCTCCTGATCATGTGTTCTTTGTTTTGTCGATTTTTTGTCTATTTGTTGTTTGACTGCTTGCCGTGACGGCCACTGCCCCGCAGAGCATGAGCCTTAGAACATCGGAGCTACGTGACGGGATTTTGTTTTGTCTAGTACGGAACTGCTTGCCATGAAGGTCCCGCCAGCAGAGGCAGGAGCCTTAAGATGTGCATCCGAATTACGGTCAGATAATGCTTTTGTTTGTGTTGTTCTGAAGCAACCGGACGTTGTGTCCGAGCCACGTTGCAGGTCATGTGCTTTTGTTTTGTCTTGTTAAACGGCTTGCCGTAAAAGTCACCGACAGCGGAATCTGAATCCGGGACGTTGTATCGTGCTACGTCTTAGACCGTGTGCCTACGCGAGCGTGACTGGTGTTTTGTCTGGAGCTACTGGTTCGCCCGTGAAGGACACCGAAAGTGAAGTGTGAACCATGCCCGGTAGCAACCAGTGCCTACGTGACCGTTTCAAGGATGCATCGAACTACCCTATAAGCTGGGACCGGCAGCCGGAGAAACGTATAAAATACGCTCAATCAGTCTGCTCTGCGCCGGAGAAGAGATCGACGCTGGGCACTCCCGGGACACCACGCAGCACCCAGCAACCCCGGTCATCGTCGAGCCGCCGCTGACCCATCTCGCCAGCTTCGACGGTCGCTATGAACGGCGCCGGTCTTGATGGACTCTGCTGCGCCCGGTTACGTATGTCAATCGCTTGACTTCGTGGACTGCGAAACTCTAATTGCTGGTTCAGCTCTTGCTGTTGGTCATCCATCCGATATTGCTCATTGTCGCTACATACTTCAACTTTCATGCATGCTACACTTATTCGGAATAATTGTAGACTGTATAACTAATTCACCTTTGTTTTCAAGATAAATGTTCGGTTATTGTGAAGTATCTTTATCTTTGGTTAAACGCATTAATAAAGCTTGTTGTCATTGATTGGAGAGGCCCTTGACTCTTCATGCGGCGATTGGCGCAAGCCATGACACCAGAGGCCCCAACCCCCTGCCACTCTTGGAGAAGCTTGTGCTTCGGCCCCAAGTCGTGACAATATTCTGGCGTCCGCGACAGGACGTCTGGTGCAAAGCAGCCACCTGAACGAGTCAGGGACCTTAGCCAATTACCTTTTTGTGCACTGAGAATTTTGTATTGTGGAGCAACGGCAACAAAGTGAAAAACCTGCATTGATAAGTGCATGATCGCTCATATTTTTGTGCCTAAGATTTTCTTTCACTATGGAGCTGGAAAAGCTTGCATCTATCGGCACTCAGCTTGGCCTGTCAGGAGCGGAACTGAGAAAGTGGGATAGAGGAGGAGAGGCGAGACAGCGTAGGAAAGAGCTGGCACGAGAGGCAGCAGAGAGAGAGCATCGCAGCAGCACTTAAAGCAAGCGAATGTGAGGTAGAAGCATTACGTCTTAAACGGGAGCTTCAAAAGGGGAGAGAGAATGATGTTAGTGATGTTAGCAGCACTCAAGAGAGGGATGCCGACATCGCTTGCGTTTAATGCGAGCAAAACTCTCACGCATTTGATGAAAAGAAAGCCGATCTTGACGCGTACAATACGCCGTTTTGACGGTATTGCGAAGAGTCAGGTTTGCCCGAGACCAATGGTCAACTGTTTGAGCACGTGCCTAAGCGGGGAGGCATTAAGCGTTTTTGGGAGATTATCACCGGAAGACCGTCGAGCTACTCCAGGTCAAGGCCGCTCTGTTGAAGCGCTTTCGATTTACCGGTGAGGGCTTCAAAGAAAATTTAGGACTGCAAAATCAGCGGATGGCGAGACCGCTGCGCAGTTTTCGGCTAGGTTGACTCACTACTTTGACCGCTGGGTCGAATGACTGGGATAGCGAAGGACTACTCGTCACTCCGCGAACCTTTTGATTCAGGAACAATTTCTGAGCAGTTGCCACCCAAATCTGACACTTTCTCTCAAAGAGAAAAGGCTGAGTCACTTGAAGAAATGTTAGACTGGATCGCTTCCTAGATGCACAAGGGGAGCTAACCTTGCGAAAGCAAAAAGAGATGGACGAGAAGAAGCAGAAGCTATGAAGTAGACGAAAGAAAGCAGCCAAAGCGCCGCCGAAGTGCTACCTTTGTTGTAAGTTGGGACACCATGCGGCACAATGCAAGAACAACTTTGCAGGTAGCCAGGGTCCTGTTTGCTTTAAATGTGGAAGGAAAGGGCACAAAGCATGCGTGTCAACAGAGAGCGAAGAAAAGCCTCAGGCTTCATGTATACTCACCCGGCAGGGGAGATAAAAAGAAAGCATCACGACGGTACGTAGAGAGCTGAGAATGGCGACAAGATTCCGGTTGAACGCAGTTATGCAGATACGGCCGCATTCTACTCGAGGGATGCAGTTGCAACCGGCACCTTTCCGGGAAGCCCGTCTCCGTGTTACGCGATACGGGAAGCAATACAGTAATAAGGAAGGAGGAGCCTCGTCGAAGACGAAGAGCTCACAGGGGACAGCAGTCAAGTACGTTTGGGGACGGCACAGTGAAGATGACCGAGGCTCGAATTTACGTGGAGACCCTCATTACACGGGCACCATCACTGCACTTTGTATGCAGGAGCCCCTGTACGATGTAATTCTTGGGAACGTAAAGACGTGCGAGCGGCGGACGACCGGCAGCCGCCGCGGAGGACTGATGAAACAACAGCCGACGGAAGAAAGGGCGACCGCCGCAGCCGTAACTAGAGCCCATCCGAAAAGAGCAGCGAAGAAATTTGAGAGGCTCAAAACGCCTGGCGCTGGAGCTGACACCAAAGCAACGAGTGCGTACGCAGAAGCACAGCGAAAGGACGAATCGTTGCGTCACTGCTTTTCGCAGATCGGCAAAAAGCTAACGGCAGAGATAAGGAAAGCGCCATCGAATCAGAATTGAGAAGGGGCTCTTATATCGCACGTTCTCACAGCCAGATGGGAGATACGTGAAGCAGCTGGTTGTGCCGAGGGCACATCGGGAAGCGATACTGAAAACTGCCCATGATGAGTATGGCAGGACACTTAGAAGCAACAGAAAACGAAATTTCGCATTCTGGACGAATTCTTTTGGCCAGGGTTTACTGTCGACGTCAAGAGATTCGTGAGTTCCTGCGACATTTGCCAACGTCAACACCGAAAGGCAGGGTAGAGCTGTGCACGGGCCGTATTTCCGAGCCCGAGCCCGGCCCGGGCCCGCTGTCTTTGTCGAAGGCCCGCCCGAGCCCGACGGCAAAGGGCTGCGAGCCCGCCCGGCCCGCCCGACGTACGAAAACGCAATCCCGGGCCCGGCCCGGCCCGGCCGGCTTTTTGAAGGTTCGCTGCGAAAACGAAACATCGTTTTCCGGTAATTGGCATTTTATTGAGCATATCAATATGATCAAACGACACACGACAAACAGTCTCTAATAGAGATCGTTCGCGGTACTTTTGCTATACAAGTAGACGGCCTCATGCCAGCAACAAGGAGTTCGCTCGCCAAAGCCGTCACGTGTATGGGGTATGCCCATGCAAGCGTCAGCTTGCACGAATGCGATCTACGTCGGGTTGCTCGTCGCTGTCGCGTGCATTTTTACTCATATGGGATTTGGCCTTAAATCTAACGCGAACAGTCGCGTGGCGCCATGCTAGCTCAGTTATGTTACTTCTCTATTTTTCGGAGTGCAACAGAGGCAGTGCTTTACCTGCTCCCCTTTGTTTATTGTAGCGAATGGAAAGGAAAAGCGGTAAAGGGCGGTCGCGGAAAAGGCTCTGCGTGCGTGCTGCAAAACAATTCCCTCATTCTCTATATTTCGGGCTTGAGTCGGGCTTTGCGCCGGGCCCGAGCCCGGCCCGATAAAACTCCAAGTAGCCCGAGCCCGGCCCGGGCCCGAGGTGAAAATACGTCGGCCCGCCCGAGCCCGGCCCGCGGGCCGGGTCGGGCTCGGGCTTCCGGGCTACCCGGAGCCCGTGCACACCTCTAAGCAGGGTACCGAGATGCTGTCGCACTACCAAGTGTCGAGACAGAGCGGGTCGCTGAAGCCTTGATAAAGAAAAAGGTTTTTGCGAGTGGGAATCCAAAAGTTTTCGATGTACCTCTATGGGGCCCCATTTGTAGTCCAAACCGACCACCAACCGCTTAGCTATTTGCGTCAGGCGAAACAACTGAATAGTAGGGTGCTGCTTCGATGGAGTTGCTCCTGCAAGAATACGAATTCACTGTAAGGCACATCAAAGGGAGAGAAAACGTAGGAGCAGATTATCTAAGCAGGTCGATTCTACGAAAGATCGAAAAATGGTGTATATTTGATGTTTCCGATTTTCCTGATAATTTGTATGTTGTGCACATATGACTGCACAGCACGAAATCGCAGTTCGTTTTCAAATAAATTTTTTTTTCAACACAGGAAAATTCGACAAGTGTCGCCGGTTGAGGACGACCATTTTACGAAGAGTGCGTTTTCGTAAATTCGCAATCATGCTGGCAGCCATTGAAGCTATATATTACAAATCTTTCTTTTTGGCGGAAGTAGAAGTAAAGAGGAAATAGCTCTTATCATTTCATGGAATTCTGAGTAAATTATGTATTTTTAAAAATTCACGAAAAAACGCTGCGTTTTTGAAAATCAGTCAAATTTGGGACGCTATGGCTACTTCTTTGAACATCTTAGCTTGTTCATATTTGCAGTATGAATAGGCCTTTATGTGAATAATGAACCTCTGCATTTGTATTTCTCTAATATTTTCAAAGTAGTAAATTTTCATGCTCGAAACACCAAAAAGAGAAAAGTGCTCCTCCATTCAAAATCTATAATAAAAAAAAAACCAATCTCAATTTGTTCAAGTCCCCCAAAATGTTCTCAATGACTGCAGAAATGTATTATGAAGAAACATGTCGCATCATTTTTATTGGAACAAAGCAGAAACTGTCAAACATTGTGTTTCCAGAAGCGTGTGGCCACTGCGTAAAGGACATCTCTAGTAACAAGAAAATACAGTACACGTCTTTTTTCTTCTCTGAGCTTCGCTAAACAGCAGTAATGATCTATTGTTGGAACTGTTTTTGTAAAGAAAAAAAAGAATCGTTCCAATTAAATGCATTTGCGACACCACTTACATTCCTCGTCGACGGGCAGCACGGACATTTTCATTCCTCTGGATAATTTTTTTTTAGTATATGCGCTTATATAAAGTAACGAAGCTAAACGCGAAATATGTGTAGCTGAGTCGATCATGCATTGTAAGAATGTGAGAAATCGCAAATGGCGGCAGTGGTGAACGGCGTGTACCGCAGTGCAGCCTAAGCACAGCAGCCACACATTGTTTGCCAGGCTTGTCGCTATGCACGAGAAAAAGCTGGGTGGTCGATGCGTTGGTTACGCGATTACATTTTTCACGCTCGTCGCTCTCCCGCCCGGTCTCTAGATCCGCACAGTGCGGATCGTGTGGCCCGTGCTACAAGCACTCGTGTAAACGGAGTAGCATGCGTTGGGCGGGACAGGTGCAAAGGGCGGCGCGATGAACGCCCGCCTGAGCAGACGACAGCAACGAGTATACGGCTGTGCCAGTCAGCCAACACCACCTGAGATAGAAGTTAAGCATCCAAATTGTGCATCACTTTGATGCAATCACTATCCTACGCTCTGAAGGTGGCTATGGGTAGGCGTTATAGCCATGGCCAAGATTTTGTACCGACTGCCTCATGGTACACAAAAAGAAATTCCGCTGCCGCAGAATTTTCGTTACGTAGATGATATCGGATCGGACTCTTTTGCGGAGGGTCATGAAGCAGGATGCGCGCTCAATTCAAGGCGAAACCAGATCTGCCAGCACTCCTTCAAGAGAAAAAAGGATATGCAAAACAAAGGCAGATGCAATGCAAACAAAACGTGTTTTGTCCGTGGCCAGAACTGCTGCCATCAATCTTCACGTAATCGATTCTTTTAAACTCTGCATTGATCACATAAGGTTTGACAACGTACACATTTGGCCAAACAAAAACCACACCTCTTGGCGACCGCTCTCCAGAAATTCATTTCCATTCATGAAGAGACCTTGGCTTTTATACTAATCTCTCAATTCTGGCACAGCACATCATCATAAGAGACGCATGGAGGGAATGCGTTCTTTAGCACTCAAGATATGAATTATACTCAACTGAAATAGATGAAAGAAAGGAGGCTACAACTGAAAGTGCATACTGTGGACTGGGGGTGTCTAACACTGGCGTGAAGTCGCAAACCACGCGAATGCATTTAATTGGAACGGTCTTTTTCTTTACAAAACAGTTCCCAATTTCCGACCATAGATCATTACTGTTGTTTAGCGAAGCTCAGAAAAGAAAAAAAAGAGGTGTTACTGTATACTTTTTTGTTACTAGAGATGTCCTTTGCGCAGTAGCCACCACGCTCTGGGAAACACAATGTTTGACATTTCTGCTTTTGTTGTAATAAAAAATGTGCAACTGTTTTTTCATAATATCATTCTGCAGTCATTTGAGAACATTTTGGGGGACTTTGAACAAAATTGAGAATTGGGTTTTTTATTATAATTTTTGAATGGAGGAGCACTTTTCTCTTGTTGGTGTTTCGAGCATGAAAATTTACTACTTTGAAAATTATTAGAGAAATACAAATGCAGAGGTTCATTATTCACATAAAGGCCTATTCATACTGCAACTAACGAGTATGAACAAGCTAAGATGTTCAAAGAAGTAGCCATAGCGTCCCAAATTTGACTGATTTTCAAAAACGCAGCGTTTTCGTGAATTTTTAAAAATACATAATTTACTCAGAATTCCATGAAATGATAGAGCTATTTCCTCTTACTTCTACTTCCGCCAAAAAGAAAGATATTTGTAATATATAGCTTCAATGGCTGCCAGCATGATTGCGAATTTACGAAACGCACTCTTCGTAAAATGGGTCGTCCTCAACCGGCGACACTTGTCGAATTTTCCTGTGTTGAAAAAAAATTATTTGAAAACGAACTGCGATTTCGTACTGTGCAGTCATATGTGCACAACATACAAAATTATCAGGAAACTCGGAAACATCAAATATACACCCTTTTTCGATCTTTCGTGGAATCGACCAGCAGATTGTAAAGAGAGTCCCCACGGGCTGTCAACCGATGTAATCATATAGGGAGGTGAACTGTGTGTGCTTACAAATGCGACATTTTGCGGGTTGTTGAATATTATGTAATAATATTCTATAAGTGGGGGGGCAGTGCCACAAAAGTCGCATATGATTAACATTGCCTGCGCATAATGTCCTAACGTACGCTATGAAAAGGGTTTTCTTTTTTTGTTACTTACGCCCAAGGCGAAGGGCTCTAATTCTTCGCTAAGAATGGTGTGCCGTAAGCGTACGCGCACCGCTTAGTGTGTGTTAGGCGTGGGCCGTAAGACGAGCATCCGAGCTGCTCCTGATTATGTGTCTTTGTTTTGTCTATTTTTGTTTGACTGCTTCCGCAGTGCTTGCATGCTGCTGATGTCTCCACGAATCAAATGCCTTCTCGTAATCTATGAAGGCTATGTATAGGGGTTGGTTGTATTCCGCGCATTTCTCTATCACCTGATTGATAGTATGAACATGGTCTATTGTTGAGAAGCCTGTACGAAATCCTGCCTGGTCCCTTGGTTGATTAAACTCTAATGTCATATTATTCTGTTAGCAATTACTTTTGTGAATAGCTTGTAGACCAACGGACAGTAAGCTGATGGCCTGTAATTTTTCAGGTCCTTGACGTCCCCTTTCTTATGGATCAAGATGATGTTGGCATTCCTCCAAGATTCTGGTATCCTCCCTGTCGAGAGACACTTCGTATACAGGGTGGCCAGTTTCTCTAACATAATCTCTCCACCGTCTTTCAGCAGGTCTGATGTTACCTGATCCTCACCAGCGGCTTTGCCTCTTTGCATTCCCTTTAGGGCTTTCTTTACTTCTCCTGTTAATACTGGTGGGATGTCAGATTCTCTGGGATATTACTGCTTCTTACATTATCATCCTGACTGTCTCGGGCTGCTGTACAGATCTCTGTAGAAACTCTTCCGCTACCTCAACTATTCTATCCATATTGGTTGTGACCTTGCATCCTTGTCCCTTAATGCATACATCTGATTTTGCCTAGCACAGTTTTGTCTTCGTAGCTTTGAGGCTTCTTTCCGTTCTTTAGAGCATGCTCAATTCTCTCCATATTATACTTTCTTATGTCGGCTACTTACGCCTATTGATCAACTTCGAAAGCTCCGCCAGCTCTATTTTGTCTGTTGCATTTGAGGCTTTCATAGCTTGACGTTTCTTAATGAGGTTTTTCGTCTCTTGGGATAGCTTACCAGTGTCCTGTCTAACGACTGTACCCCCGACTTCCACTGCACACTCCTTAATGATACTAGTCAGATTATCATTCATTGCGTCTATATAAACCTATATATAGCCTATATAAACATAATGGAAGACATCTACAGCGCATCCACAGCCACTATAGTCCTTCATAAAGAAAGCGACAGAATCCCAATAAAGAAGGGCGTACGACAGGGAGACACGATCTCTCCAATGCTATTCACCGCGTGTTTACAGGAGGTTTTTCAGGGCCCTAGATTGGGAAGAATTAGGGATAAGAGTTAATGGAGAGTATCTCAGTAACCTGCGATTCGCTGATGACATTGCATTGATGAGTAACGCGGGAGACGAATTACAGCTCATGATTACTGAACTGGATACGGAAAGTAGAAGAGTAGGTCTGAAAATTAATATGCATAAAACTAAAGTAATGTGGAACAATCTTGGCAGAGAACAGCGCTTTGCGATAGGTGGCGAGACGCTGGAAGTTCTAAAGGAGTACGTCTACTTAGGACAGGTAGTAACCGCGGAGCCGAACCATGAGAGTGAAATAACTAGGAGAATAAGGATGGATGGGGCTCATTCGGCAAGCACTATCAAATCATGAATGGTAGTCTACCACTATCTCTCAAGAGGAAGGTATATAACAGCTGCATCTTACCGGTACTTACCTACGGAGCAGAAAACTGGAGACTTACAAAGAGGGTTCAACTTAAATTGAGGACGACGCAGCGAGCGATGGAAAGGAAAATGATAGGTGTAACCTTAAGAGACAGGAAGAGAGCAGAGTGGGTCAGGGAACAAACGGGGGTTAAGGATATCATAGTTGAAATTAAGAAGAAGAAATGGATATGGGCCGGCCACGTAGCACGTCGGCAGGATAACCGGTGGTCATTAAGGGTAACTGACTGATTCCAAGAGATGGCAAAACGCGTGAGGGGGAGACAAAAAATTAGGTGGGTAGATGAGATTACGAAGTTTGCAGGTATAACGTGGCAGCAGAAAGCACAGGACCGAGTTTATTGGCGGAACATGGGAGAGGCCTTTGCCCTGCAGTGGGCGTAGACAGGCTGATGATGTTTTGACTGCTTGCCGTGAAGGGCACTGCCAGCAGAGCATGAGCCTTAAGACGAACATCGGAGCTACGTGACGTGATTTTGTTTTGTCTAGTATGGAACTGCTTGCCGTGAAGGTCACCGACAGCAGAGGCAGAGCCTTAAGACGTGCATCCGAATTACGTGTCAGATCATGTGCTTTTGTTTGTGTTGTGTCTGAACCACCGGACGTTGTGTCCGAGCCACGTTGCAGATCATGTGCTTTTGTTTTGTTTATTGTTAAACGGCTTGCCGTAAAAGTCACCGACAGCGGAATCTGAATCACGGGACGTTGTATCCGTGCTACGTCTTAGACCGTGTGCCTACGCGACCGCGTGACTGGTGTTTTGTCTGTGAGCTACTGGTTCGCCCGTGAAGGACACCGAAAGTGAAGTGTGAACCATGCCCGGTAGCAACCAGTGCCTACGTGACCGTTTCAAGGGTGCATCGACACTACACTAGAAGCTGGGACCGGCAGCCGGAGAAACGTATAAAATACGGCCCCATCCTATGCTTCATCAGTCTGCTCTGCGCCGGAGAAGAGATCGACGCTGGGCAACTCCCGGGACACCACGCAGCCACCAGCACACCCCGGTCATCGTCGAGCCGCCGCTGGACCCATCTCGCCAGCTTCGACGGTCGCTCATGAACGGCGCCGGTGTTGAAGGACTCTGCTGCGCCCGGTTACGTATGTCAATCGCTTGACTTAGTGGACTGCGAACTCTAATTGTTGGTTCAGCTCTTGCTGTTTTGGTCATCCATCCGATATTGCTCACTGTCGCTACATACTTCAACTTTCATGCATGCTACACTTATTCGGAATATTGTAGACTGTATAACTAATTCACCTTTGTTTTTAAGATAAATGTTCGGTTATTGTGGAAGTATCTTATCTTGTTTAAACGCATTAATAAAGCTTGTTGTTCATTGATTGGAGAAGGCCCTTGACTCTTTCATACCGGCGATTGGCGCAAGCCATACACCAGAGGCCCAACCCCCATGCCACATCTTGGGAGAAGCTTGTGCTTCGGCCCCGAGTCGTGACACCCGTTATCCGGTAGACGAGGCCGAAGACACCGACAACGACGCACCCAATGGCATCTTTTCTCTGTCTCCTTTCGAGAACATCGCAGACGAGCAGCAATGCGACCTTTCGCTGCGAGAACTCATCCAACGTCTGCGGACATCGCCCAATGAAGCTTCAGTGCGCCACTTCGTCCTCCATGGATGGTGTCCTATACCGTCGGAACTTCCATCCAGACGGGCCGGAACTTCTTCTAGTCATACCGAGACAATTGCGTCGAACTGTTCTTTTTGAACGTCATGACGCTCCAACTGCACGACACCTAGGTGTATCGCGCACGTACGACCGCATCCGCTGTCGCTTCTGTTGGCCCGGTCTCCTCCGTTCAGTTCGACGCTACGTTTCTGCCTGTGATTCCTGTCAACGTCGCAAACGCCCCAGATGTTCCCTGCTGGTCATCTCCAACCAATCGACGTTATCGTAGAGCCCTTCTTCCGTGTTGGACTTGATCGTCTCGGCCCCTTTCCAACGTCATCCACCGGGAACAAATTGGTAGCTGTGGCGACTGATTACGCCACCCGATATGCCATAACACGAGCTCTCCCCACCAGCTGCGCCACCGACGTCGCAGACTTTCTCTACATGACATCATCTTGCTCCATGGTGCTCCACGACAGCTATTCACTGACCGTGGCCGTAACTTTCTCTCTAAAGTTATCGCCGACATTCTGCGTTCCTCCGCCACTCAGCACAAACTGACCACCTCATACCATCCGCAAACGAACGGTCTCACAGAGCGGTTCAACAGAACCCTCACGGATATGCTGTCGATGTACGTGCGGAATGACCACCATGACTGGGACATTGCTCTCCCTTACGTCACGTTCGCATACAAATCTTCTCGGCACGCCACTGCCGGATTTTCGCCGTTTTATCTACTGTACGGTCGTGAACCCACCCTGCCACTTGATACTGTTCTTCCTTTGGCTGCCACCCCAACTTCCGAGTACGTACGTGATGCCATAACACTTGCCGATCATGCGCGCCAACTTGCCCGTACTCGGCTGACTGCCTCGCAAGACACTGTGGGGGTGCTGTCGGCCCCTGTGGAGTTGTCTGCGCCTAGTGGCGCACGCGCGCCTCGCGGATAGGCCGTCGGCGGCAGTGGCGCTGGGCTCGCGAGCGTTGGGGTTCGCGCGTGAGCGACGGCCGCGCCACCGGAGAGAGGCGAGCGAGCCCGCCGCGGCCGCCGTGCGGGAAAAAGGAAGTCTCTTGGGATTTGGCGGCTGGCGTGGACGGGCGGCTTCCCGCGGTGGGTCCCGCTGGGGGACGGTACCGCGGCTCGTTTCCCTCGGGGCCCCTCGTCGGTGAGTCGTGCGTCCTCGCACGCCGCATTCGCGGTTATTGCTTGTCGTATGTTATGGTGTATTTCATGTGTTACGTTGTTGAATGTGTGTTATGTTATCCAAGTATTCATTGTCCGCGTGTAATTGTTTTAGCGAGTGACTAGATTGTAATAAGATTCGGCCGGCGAGCTCGCCGAATGTAAAAGCAGTTTGTAATAAACTTGAATGTGTTCGATGAACCGACCGCGTCTGCTGTCTTCCGTGTGCTCTGAGAGCCGGCGAGAATGAGAACACACGATCTCGGATCCCACAACACACAGCGACATTACTACGATGCCCGCCACGCGACGCACAGTTCTCGCCTGGCGCGCTCGTGCTGCTCTGGTTGCCTTCCCGTCATGTGGGACTCTAGGAGGAGCTTCTGTCTAGATACGCAGGACCCTACAGCGTCATCCGCCAAGTAACATCTGTAACCTACGAGATTACTCTGGTCAGTCCTCCTTCACCCTCTGCCGCGGCGTCAAGTGACATCGTGCACGTCAGTAGACTCAAGGCCTACTCCAGTGTATCTGACCCCTAACTTTAAAAGCTCCGCGACGGCGCTTTTACCGCCGGGGTCATTCTGCGGACAGCCATCAAAAGATGATTATGCTGAAGACGACGACGACGATTTGGACACTGTCGTGTGCCGCTGCCTAGCCCGAGTACTCTCCTGTAAATACACTTGTTTACAGCCTCTAGTCTTCGTCTCTTCACGTAACAATATCATTAGCATAATCATAATTAGCACCTTCTTAATTAGCGTGATCTTAGAGAGCGTCGTGTTAAGTAGCATGGTCTTCATTATCTCGGCTTTTACACGGCTTCATTAGCGTGGTAATAGAATGTGCTGACTTAAAGTGATTGGTATACCGGCCAGCCGGGCGCACGTGCTCTGGGAGCGAGCAAACGATGAAGAGGAGGACGAAAAGGGCGCTCGTGGCCGAGCAACGCGCTACAATGTACAGGCTGGCCATGATTACACGCGTGGCCTTGGCGATTAGCTCCGGCCACGGTGTCGTAAGGCGCTCAGCGGGAACTAATCTCAGAGGTGCTGATTATTCTAAAGGATACTTATTCTGGACATTAAACGCTTAAAAATGAAATTAAGCTTCCCGTACCTTTAAAAAATATCGTTTGGTAAATGTCTCTGATAATTTTGTCGCATGTGTGCACTTCTGCACTCAGTGGAACAACAAACAAATGAAAGAAGAAGCGTGTGGTTTGAAGGCACCACCCAACTTTGTCGGCCGCCCTTCACGTGACGCCGCGTTCCGTCGTAACCAATGGAACACATTGCGCGCTTAGGGATTTATTTCATATTTTCGTACCGTTAGCTCGTTCAAAAGAGGATGTCGCCAGAGCTCGGAAAGATTCCGAGTTTCGCCAAACTCGGGCCATCCTGCATAGCACCCTAAGAGCTTTTTATGAGCTCTGTTAGCGCTTTCCCCTGCTGCGTATTTCGCGAAAACATCATGGCGTCGTGGTGTGTGTTGGTGCCGATTTTTATAAATGTTTCTCGCTTGAATTCTTTCAGCGTTCCACTGGATTTGTTGTGAATACCGTTGCTTTTTCGGTGCGTGCAAGCCGTGAGTGTCTCTCGGTGTGCGGTGAAGCGTAGCGAAGTCTATGCCTTGGTGTGTTTATGAAGCGGGGATCAGCGCCTGTGTACCGACGGTAACTATCACTCGAAGAGCCTGCAATGTGTACTTCAGTGCCGGTAATTTGCTTCGCTTTCCAGTCTCTCAGTTAGGTGTAGTGCGGCATTTCGAATTGACAGCAGTTTGGCGCGTTACTTGAGCGATCCCACGTACAGCGGCGGGCAAAACTTTAGAGACCACGAAAGCGTGTGACACACAGCACCGCGGTGCCTTCTCACGGCTGCCTGCGAAAAAAAAAAAAAAAACTTGACAATGGGCTAGTTGGTCAGACATGATCAATGTTTCTTGCGCAAACGTTTCAAAAAAGAACTGAAGACAGCGATGAAGGATGTACAGAACACATCAACGCAAACTAACAACTACGTAGATGGACATGACAGGGGCCGTCGGTAGCTTCAGCAGTTCTGCGCACGCGTGTGGTCACTGCATATATTTCATGTCGATGTACGTATAAGCAGTTGTTAGTTTGCGCTGATATGTTTTGTACGTCCTTCATCGCTGTCTTCAGTTCTTTTTTGTAAAGTTTGCGCAAGAAACGGTGCCTGCGAAGCTGGAGAGCGCGCCTGTGCCCGCGCGTCCTTTTTTACTTGCCAGCCTGATCGTTCGCTCCCTTCAGGTGCGCGCACACCGGAACGCCGGAAAAAGCGCAAGGTGTCACTTCCGCAGTCGCCGCCGAAGCGCCGAGCAATGATATCGTGACAAAAATGCGTAATTTGTACTGGCAGGGCTCGGCGTGCACCGCATTCTATGCCTTGATCCCTGACGTTCCGCGGCGCTGAAAACAAGAATATGGCGTATTTCGCCCATATAGAGGGCAATAGAAATCGCTGCCGGGTAATCTTACCAAATATGTCGGTTGTGAAAAAAAAATGGCTGGTCCCTCCAACATAGGAATCGGTATAACACGAAAGTTAAATGTGTCTTCCCAGAAGTAGTGCTTATTGTGTAGTGATATATGAGAGCTTGCAAAATGTCTATTCGTGTTTCTCAGCTATAGCACCGTTTGACGTGGATGCACTCATGTTGACGCCTAGTGGCTTGTCTCCATCGCGACTACTAACGCCCATGATCATGGGCGTTAAACCGTTGCGGTAACTGAAGTTGTGAACATATATTTGGACACAGCGAAGCGTGAACACCGCGTAAAGATGACACCAACAAGGTCATAATCAACACTGGTACCTCATATTCATACGCTAACACGAAGTGAAAGGCAAAGAACGTAACTGCGTCTAGGGCGCCTCGGCGACGCCAGCGCGGCCAGTGTCCCTCGCTGGTATCCATACGCTTTAACCATGACCTCCGATACCGCGCGCAATCGCGGAGTAAGCGCTAGTAAGTGTCGATCGCGACGCGTTACTTCTTTTCACCTCTCACAGACGGAGCGGCACCGCCCGCTCCGCCCCGCGTATACCTACACCACCAACAAAGAGCACCGTGCGAGAGAGAATGTGTGAAAGGTATAAGGCGCGTACGTGAAATGTGCAGCATCTGCCTAGGTAGCTCAGTAAAATAAAGAAAAAAAAGCCTAGGTAGCTCAGTCGATTGAGCATCTGACGCTTACCGTGCGGCCGCAAGGTCGTGGGTTCGATTCCCAGCGGTGGATCTTTTTCTTGGTTTTTTTAAGACGATAGTCTTTCTTGCGGAACTTAAAGGCAGAAATTTTGGCCTGTCTGTCTGTCACACGATTCAGCCACCCGGCCAAAGTTGAACCACTTGCTTACCGCCCATCCATCTTGAACTGGTACGGCTGTTCATACTTGTGAACGTTGTCGATCAAAAAGTAAGCATTACGCATATTTGAGGCGCAACATCACTAGGTAAGTATTAGGTGGTGTGTTCCTTTAATAGAAAAAACATAGATACACAATTCTACAGACCCTAGTTTCTTAAGCTGAGGCTGCGGCTGCGCTGAAAATACCATGCTATGCGCGCCGACGAACGCCCTCTACCACGGAGGAAGGAAACCCTCTGCAGAAGCTCATGTTTCCCGATGTATTGCCAGATAACGCCCATATCTCACGCAGCGCCTCCAATCCAGGTACGCGGCCAATTTTTTTTCTTTCTCACCCGTTGGCGTCCATTTTATCAACGTCACAATCCATAACAGATGTACTTGGTGGACCACGGCATAAAACACTTTCGTGTTAAAACTCACGCTATATGCGTGTTTCCGACGCCGCGTAACGTCTGGGACGAAGGCGTAGATGGCAGCGCGCAGCGAGCACTGCCAGTACAAATTACGCATTTTAAAGACGATAGTCTTTCTTGGGGGATTTAAACGCAGAAATTTTGGTCTGTCTTTCTGTTTGTCGGCACGTCACTCGATTCAGCCACCCGGCCAAAGTTGAACCATTTGCTTACCGCCCACCCATCTTGAACTGGTACGGCTGTTCCTACTTGTGAACGTTGTCGATCAAAAAGTAAATATTACGCATATCTGAGACGCAACATCATTAGGGAAGTATTAGGTGGTGTGTTCCTTTAATAGAAAATACATAGATACGCAGTTTTAAAGACCCTAGTTTCTTAAATGCGCTGAAACTTGTCTTCCTCCGGCTTGACTGCACAAGCCCATGTTGTGTTTCGGTTTCGGTTCAGTATGGCATTGTACGAATGACAGGGGGCGCCGCTCTGGCATTCCGGTTTCACCCAGGCGACGTGTAAATAAGAGAGTTTGTGGAGAGTACTCGTTGAGTGCGGACGTTTCTTCTCCTTCGGCGCATCGCGCCAAACCGCGTGTTCGGGCTGGCCGGCGTCCCCGCCGGTCGCGTTCGTCACCGCCGGTCTTCACCTGCCGCTGCGCCGGGACTACCAGCCCGCAACACAGCACTCATGTTTCCCGACGTATTGCCAGATGGCGTCCATATCTCACGCAGCGCCTCTTCTATCGTCTTTATACGACATTTGCAGCGAAGCACGCAGATACGCGGCCAATTTTTTGTCACGATATCATCGCTCGGTGCTTCCGTGGTGACTGCAGAAGCGGCACCGTGGGCTTTTCCTGGAGTTCCAGTGTGCGCGCACTTTAAGGGAGCGAAAAGCAGGCTGGCAAATAAAAAGAACGCGCTTGCGCTGTGCGCGCTCTCGAGCTTCGCAGGCAGCCGTCAGAAGGCGCCGCGTAGCTGTTTTCTACGCGCTTCCGTGCTCTCTAAAATTTGACCGCCACTGTACGTACGGTAGCGCAATAACTACGCTCTGCATTGGGTCCTTGCTTCGCCACTGGTAAGCCCGTGCTGTTCTTTCTTCTTGTGAGCAGTCCAGGAAAATGCAGTGTTCGGGAGTGAAACGATGTACGTTGTGAACAGTGGTGCCGTGTTGACATTTCCAAGATTTGTGAAGAGGCTGTGCTATACTCGGCGACAACTTTCCTTGACAGCACTGTGGAAGCTACAGAACCGAAGTGCTTGCCTGCTACCGCGCCAAGAAATAGTACTTACGTTTACTGATAATTTTCTCGTTTTTCTTGCTGAAATAAATGTTGCTTTATTTATTATGAGACTGAAACAGTTGCGGGAAGTCGTAGGTAAAATACAGTTATTGTTCACCTCGCAAGAATGCCTTCCTTTTCTTTCCATTTCTTAGACAGCACCACCTTTTCAGCATGCCCGTTTTCCAAAGTAAACATGGCGTCCGTGACGTAGTGGGTCAGTGTGCGGCCGCAAACGCACCGTTTAGTTCCCCAAGAAAAATGTACTCGTAATATGACACTAAAATGTGCTCTGAACAATCGAAATGTCTCTCCCGTTCACATTCCCTTCACATTTTTCGTGAATATGTTTTCTAAACGCGTTAACGATGCGAGCGAGCAAAACCGAAATCAGCCGCAAGCTGCCGTACTACTTGCGGAGCAACACGAATGTGCGGAAGCCCCGCCTCCGTAGCCTTCGCTCCAATGTCAAGATAAGTTGTCGTCGAGTATAGTATGACAGAACATTAAAAGACAACGTTGACGGCGACTTTGCCTTGCCCTAAAAAGCTGCGATGATGCTTAACGAAGGCTTTAAGGATTTGGGGCTGGGCTTGGCGTTTTGTTTTTTAACTCGTTACTTCTCCTCCTTGTCATAATCGTAATCCGAACGTCATAATGTGTCAAACCGAAGCCGTGCACTGATACTTTCCACTGGTAATGTGGCTGCTTTGGCAGCACGCCTTCACTGTTCTCTGGTGAAAACTTGGAGTTCTACCTGGCAGCAAGAGCACGTGAATGTCATGCTTCCCTCTGGAAATAATGCACTTTACACCGGTGCCTTGCCTTGGATGAAGTCGTAGGCCAGCACCTGCTAACTACATGTTTTTGAGTCTGTCTGTCCTGTCGCTTTGCACGGCACAGGGGGCTTCAGTACAGCGGCTCACTGCGAGGTCTCACGTTTTACCAGTGGACGTACACGTCTTGGTAGTGTTGCATTTCTACGTCAACCGCCCCTGCCAGTCCACAAACGTCCTTTGCCTGTTGGCCGCAGAGCACATTCGATTCCTGATGACGCTGACGGCTGCTAATCGTGCTGCCATCGGTGAGTTGAAGTAGCGCAACTAATTTCTTTGGTATTCGTGTAGTGCTATAATGTTTCTAAGTTTTTCAGCGCAGCAGATGTAATGCTACCCCATGGTAAGTTCCAGTATGAAATATGTACTACTAGCACTATATATATCTGTATAATGGCCATATCATATATATATATATATATATATATATATATATATATATATATATATATATATATATATATATATTGTGAGCGCGAAAAGTGAATGACTCTTCCTCCTCTTTACATATCATCATCACTTGTGCATCTTCGTCATATGTATATATCATCATCAATGTGATTTCGGCTCGAGCACGGCTGAATAAAGCGGTTCCTCATAAGTGGTGGACGGTGCTCGCTGGAGCTTCGCTCGGGTCGTCGCGTCATACCACCTGCCATGCCCGGTCAAGAAAATCCTGGCTCGTCAGACACCGCCGGCCCTCTCCAGCCTCCACCGCCTGCTCTGCCCATAACCAACCGCCTGCGTGATCCACCTGTGTTCTCTGGTCTTCGAGGGGATGATATAGAAGATTGGATCCAAAACTACGACCTCGTCAGCGACTTGAACAGGTGGGACAACCCACAGAAGTTGCGCAACGTCCCTTTCTACCTGTCTGACGTCGCGAAAACCTGGTACTGGAACCATCAACCAGATCTTCCCGACTGGGACACGTTCGCGCAGCACCTTCGGCAAATCTTCGGTGCCCCCACAGTTCGAGCTGAAGCAGCTAAGAAGAAGCTCGCTGAACGCATTCAGCTACCCGGTGAGTCATACACCTCGTACATTGAGGATGTCCTTGCCTTGTGCAAGCGTGTAAACGCCACCATGTCCCCGACCGACCAAATACGCCACATTATTAAAGGCATCAACACCATCGCCTTTAACGCACTCGCTACGCAAAATCCTGTCACCACTCAGGATGTAATCACCATTTGCCAGCGACTCGAGGAACTCTTCGCCTATGCTACGATGCCACCGACATTCGTCTTCCTGCGACCCTCGATTTGCGTACGCTGATTCGCGACATCGTTCGTGAAGATCAGTAGGGTTGAGAGCTGGGCTAGTTGGTGAGATATCATTTTAACGTATGGTGTAGTAGCGCAAATTCGACGGGGACAAAGAGGACAAGAAGCAAGAAACACGACACTCGCTACACACGCTTCACGTTCGTGAAGAGCTTCACGGGCGCTGCTCTTCCTGCGCTACGGAAACTACTCTACCTTCTGCACAAACCGGCTTGCGAGACATCATTCGGCAAGAGATCGCGGCCGCATCGCGTCTGACGTGTTCCGACGGTCCCTGCGCTCGCCAGGCGCCAACGTACGCTGAAGTTGCGGCGCTCTCTGCTGCCACCACCGTTCCTGGGCCTACACCAGGAGACCACGCGCCTGTGGCTTCGTTGTCTCCGCCGGCGCGTGCACAGCCTTACTACTCCGCTCCGCGCCCTCCTCGGCCTATATGTTACTACTGTGGCTATCGAGGACACATATCCCGCTTTTGTCGAAGGCGCCAACACGACGAGCAACGCGGCTACGTTCCCGACGAACGCCCAGGCATCCGACCGACCACCAGCTACCAACGGACAACCTACCGCTCTTCCTACCATCGTTCACCTTCTCCTCCCTACCGTCCTGATATGGCTGTGAATTCACGCGAGTCTCGGCGCAGGTCACCTTCTCCACGTCGCCGTTCAGTGTCGCCTCTGCGACCCGCCTCCCACGTCACGAACACCCACTCGAAAAACTCCCCTATGCAGTTTTAGGAGGGGAAACTGCATTTACCGGACAGCCAACAATTCCTCCAGAGCGACCATCAAACTTGTTAGTAGTGTTTGTAGAAGGTGTACGCGTCGAGGCTCTCGTGGACACTGGCACTGCCGTTTCGATTATTCGTGCTGATTTTTGTTCCCGCCTTCGCAAAATGACCACGCCTTACTGCGGCCCACCTCTCCGTGCAGCGACCAACTGTATCATTCGTCCATTGGCACAGTGCACGGTTCGCGTCTGCATAGATGGCATTTGTCATCACATTGTGTTTGCGGTATTTCGTGAGTGCACCCACGAACTCATTTTGGGGTGGGATTTCTTATCTTCTGCGTCTGCTTCCATATCTTGCGATCAGCGCCTCATACATCTGAATGCCACTGACTCTTCTTCGCCTGAACACGAAGGGCGCATTCGCCTTGTCGCCAGCTCAGATTATCTTCTTCGACCATCTATAGAAGAGATTATAAGCGTTAATTCCAACAACATTGTGGATGGTGATGTCCTCATTCTTCCTTATGGCCATACCCTGTCTCGGGGCATTGTGATAATTCCAGGCCTTATTCGCTTCCCTGACGGCTCTGCCTTCCTTACCGCTTTAAATCAAACCCCCGAATCTTTACTGCTGACCCGTGGATCAACTGTCACTTGCGCGGTCGACACTCATCCCGTTCCGATTGTTGCCCTTCCGAGCCAAGAACTACCAATGTCAACTTCGCCGCCACTCAATGCCTCTTCCACAACTTTGTTGGCAACCATAAGCCCTGACCTAACACCTGCACAGAGTCAAGATTTGCTCGCCCTATTGAACCGACATCGTTCTTTGTTTGACGTGAATTCGCCCGTCCTCAGCATAACTACCGCCGCTACCCACAGCATTCAGACTGACGGCTCCCGTATTATTCACCGACGCCCATATCGCGTGTCTCTCGCAGAGCGCAAGATCATCGAGGAAAACGTCTCAGACATGCTACGACGAAACATCATACGTCCTTCCTCGAGTCCCTGGTCATGCCCAGTTGTTCTAGTACAAAAGAAAGATGGCACAGTTCGTTTCTGCGTCGATTACCGTGCACTAAACAAAATAACGCGCAAAGATGTTTATCCTCTGCCACGGATCGACGACGCACTGGATTCATTACATGGCGCCGAGTATTTTTCTAGCCTTGACCTCAGATCAGGCTACTGGCAAATACCGATGTCGGAGTCTGACAAAGAGAAGACCGCCTTTTCCACCCCAGATGGCCTCTACGAGTTCAATGTGATGCCTTTTGGGCTTTGTAATGCGCCCGCTACCTTCGAACGCATGATAGACAGCGTACTGCGTGGTCTGAAATGGAAAACATGTCTCTGCTATCTCGACGACATAGTAGTGTTTTCATCCACGTTCTCGCAACATCTGCGACGTCTTTAGGAAGTCGTCACCTGCCTCGCAAAAGCTGGCCTACAGCTCAATACGAAAAAATGTAGCTTTGCCAGCAAGACAATTAAGGTTCTCGGCCACTTAGTCAGCAAAGAAGGCATTCGGCCGGACCCTGAGAAGCTTGCCGCCGTTCTCAACTTTCCCCGGCCACAGCGTCAAAAAGACCTGCGCAGCTTCCTTGGGTTGGCTTCTTACTTCCGGCGCTTCATACGCGACTTCGTAGCACTTGCGTCTCCGCGCCATCAACACCTCGCAAGTAACGCGCCCTTTGTTTGGTCCGAAGACTGCGTGAGTTCTTTCCTGGCGTTAAAGCAAGCCCTTACGTCCGATCCGGTACTGTGCCACTTCGACGCCGACGCACCCACCATCCTTCACACTAACGCTAGCAGTCATGGTTTAGGTGCCGTTCTCCTGCAGCGTGACAACATCTCGCGCGAACGCGTCGTTGCTTACGCTAGTCGCGCTCTCACCGTCGCAGAAAAAAACTACACCATCACTGAGCAGGAGTGCCTTGCTCTTGTTTGGGCAGTACAAAAATTTCGCCCATACCTCCACGGCAGCCACTTTACAGTCGTTACCGATCATAACGCACTGCGCTGGCTTTCCTCACTGAAAAACTTATCGGGTCGCCTTGGTCGCTGGGTGCTTCGCTGGCAGGAGTACGATTTTGATGTCACCTATATGTCTGGAAAGAAGCACCAAGACACTGATGCCTTACCACGCTGCCCTCTGCCCAGCGAAGATAACCAACCATCGTCGCTCCAAAACGACACCGCATTTCCAGTCGCAGCGCTAAGTTGGCTATCATCCGGCACCCCATCCGTCCTCGTTTCGCACCAACGTGTCGAACCTTACTGCCGCACTATTGTTGAACGCATCAACGGCTCTTCTCCTCCTCCAAACGCCCGACTCCGTCGACAACTCACACAATTCAAGCTTAACGGTGGTGCTTTATATCGCTATGTTTACCACCCCGATGGAAACAAATGGGTCCCAGTCGTACCACGTTCTCTCAAACGTGAGGTTCTGGAAGCATTTCACGATGATCCAACCGCCAGTCATCTAGGCTATCATAAAACTTACGACAAATTACGAAGTCGCTGCTCCTGGCCTGGCCTTTCTTCAGCCGTAGCCAATTATGTCGCCTCCTGTGTCCATTGCCAACGGCGAAAGCGACCAACGACTGCTCCTGCTGAAGATTTACTAACTTGCCCAAATAGCCACCTAGCTCATACTTTACCAGGACATATATATTGCAATGTGGAAAACTTACAAGGGGCATCAGGTTGTTTCAAAGTGAATATAGCACATTTGATAGATTTGACTAAGAAATCGCTTTGTGTTACTGTGAAATATATATTAAGAGTCCTTTAAACGATGCTTTTTGAATATATCATTTTCGGCCTCTTCACAGATCGCCGACATTCGTAAGGTCCTGGGATGCGTCGACTGCACGCATTGGAAAAGCAAGCCTCATCATCACTTGCAGCACCTGTACTGAAATAGGAAGGACTTGTGTCCCTAAATGTACAAGTCTTTTGTGACGGTGGGGGTGTCATCATCCAGCCGACCTCGAAGTGACCTGGAAGCATGCATGGCAGCCTCATCTGGATGGACTCTGCTCTCGCTGGAAGCTTCGAGGACAGAAAACGGCTTAATGGCTGGTTGCTAGGTTTCTTTAATACAGATGGTTAAGTAAACACCAGGTAATGTGCACACCTTCACTACTCGAACATCGTTACTAACAGCGGATGCTTGTATTATTCTCACACAGCGATGCTAATTGGACCCTTAAGGAGAAGCAAAATTCCAGAGAATTGGCAATGTCGGAAGCGCAAAGTCTGCAGCTTATGTATTTAACTCCATAAATGTGAGACCATAGGGCGGCAAAAAAGGTGGAGCACACCCGGACTTCGACTCATTAATTTTTTTCTCTGCCGGACTCACTCGGACCCCAACTCAACAAGATATTACTCGCCCGAACTCTCTTAGACTCACGGCTTGATCTGAATCTGAGTGAGTCGCGTCATGAGTGAGTTTGCCGACCTATGTGTGAGACTGAAAAGCTTCTGCTTTTGAAACAGCACAAATACATTTATTCCTTATTGAGCTCTTGAGCTTGTGACTCGTTCAGTGGATCAAGTGTTCTGCATGGACATAGCAAGTACGTGAAAATCGCCTGGCTGTTCGCGACATGCAGAGAGAAGGTGTTGTTGAAGCCTCAGACCACACAGGAGCAGTAAATGCGCCTTTTACCAACCGTAGCTTTTGTTTTCAGTGTTGTGGCACGTTGTGTTTCCGCCGTATACGTTCTTAGCACAATTTCATAGTGGTACGTTTCATTTCTACCAATCGTATATGACCTGAATACACGGTTGTTGATCTCTGAAGGTGAGTCTCGGTATGCCTGAGAGCCATGGCGGCTCACCCTCCTGTCCTTGGCTGGTCCAGATGAGCAGCAGTGCAGTGCAGCCCGCACCCCGGCAAAAAAGTCATAGAGCGCACCTTTGCTGTTCTGCGCAGGACACAGAATATCCGTCCGGCGTGGCATTGACATCAATAATAATGATCGTGAGTGTTTGCGGCAGCCGTAAGAGCCCATTAACACAAATTTGCGGATTATGAGGTCTTTGCTGCTAATTTCTCCTACTGCAGTGTATTTTTAAAAGTGTACTTCATTAGGAAAATGGTTGTGAGCAACAAATACTTTCGGCAAATACTTTGCGTTTTCCAGTCTGAAAAATTGCTTCTGCACACTGTATGATGAGATCTGTTAGATAACTTAATAGCTGTTGTCCTGTAACAGTGTAACATCAGGCTTATGATAACGTGAGTATAACGTGAGGCTGATGGTGTGGTTTATGCCTCAGTATTAGGAAGAACTTTCTCGCTTTCAAAGTGGACGTCGTAGTTATAATATGTCTCGATGTTGAGACTGCTTTCTTGTTTTTTTATTTCTTGATACTAGTCATTGGCTTCAGAAAATACGACAGCAAGACTTAGCACATATTTATGAACTGGACACTTTTACACAGAGCACGGTTCTAACAATCATATGTATTTTTCTTTGTTCCAGCAGCATCATGGGATTAGGTACCCCACGGTCATGTACAGTCTATCTCGAACAGAACACACACGGTCAAAAGAAGAGAATGACTACCACTGGCTGTGTCCTGCTGTTCAAAGTGCACGTCAGCGTAAAGAATACACTGTAATGGCTAGAACAGTTTGAATTGTATGGTGACAATCTACGCAGCTGCAGTTAATTATTTGAGCAGTGCATCATTCATCAGTTACTTTGCACTTGAGGATTCAAAATAATTCAGTTGTGCATTTAATGTACCAGACTATAGCAATAATAGAAAAAGCACGCTGTGGTGGTAGTCTGAAAATTAATTCGGCCACCTGAAGTTTTTATCATGAACGTAAATGAAAGTGCATGCTTGTCTCTCACTCTCATAGGAAACAGCAGCCATATTTGACAACCAAAACCGTGTTTTCATGCTTGGTAGTGCATGAATGAAAGCTATTGAGGCAGGTAATCTTCCTCTTGGTCAATATAGATGTTCAGGATACACACATTATTATAGCACTTTCTGGAAACATACTCAGCGCTAGCAGACAAGGGCGTAAGAGAGACACCACGGTGCGCTCTGTGGTGTCCTGTCTCCTACGTCCTTGTGTGCTAGGCGCTGAGTATATTTTCAAGTTCAGTTTACCAGCACGCACAAAAATGGCAGTGCTACTATAGCACGAATGATGTTATGTTTGTATAAACTCTCGAAAGTGCTTCTCCGTGGATTATTTAGATGATAGAAGATCGTCATTATTCCCGGTACTATATCAACACCAGGTTTTACCACCTATGTAATGTAATCCCATTGCCCCTCTTCCCTCAACATTTGACCTATCTGTATGTACTGTGCAAGCTTTAACTTTTTTTCATATAGTGTTTGCTGCCGTAGCTTTCTTCAAAATAAAATTGTATATTCTGAAAATAGTTTATCATCTACGGAGATTCGCTCATGTTACTGCTGAAAGTATTTATTGCATTTTGTATGGGAACTATATCATGCAGTCTTATGTCTTTTGTTGCATCTTTACTATGGTTTATCCAAAAGAGGGCTGCTCGTGTGCTCTGATCTTGAAGCTGGTGCCTTAGAACAAATTGGAAGGTGGAAGTAACAATTTGCTGACAACTATTACTACGTACTGTATTAGGATGAGCAGTGAAAGCTTCATAAAAATGCATGTAAACTGTGAAAGTTAAATGTCCTTATGTACTTTATTATGGTTCATGTTTTATCCACCTCAAACATAATTACTTTGTAGTGGCACAATATAAACCGTGATTCTGCAAATTTGTACAGAGAAACATTGCAGCTGAGACCAGTAACAAGATTTACATGCAGGAGACTGAAACAACACATCACGTACATATCCTACAGTCCTTGTCCAGCAGTGCACTGAAATTTTTCCAAGCGGAATGAGCGACTGCTGTATAGGAAGTCGGCACATGTGCACACTTTTATAACTTATTGAGGAGGGTTTTCAGGAGAAGTATTAGGGTTTTGACGTGACAACGACAGCATTGTTTGCACGGATGAGCTTAGCAGCAGCGAGTTGTTTCGTTTATGTATTGTCCAGAATTTGTCTGAACTGTGTCGATTTTTCCGCTCACATCACCTGACATGGCTTTTTATAGCTTTTTCAATGTACCGGCTATGCAAATAAAATTTTCGCCATCTTGAAGACATATACCAAATTGTGATGCACTGCATTTTTTTGGCATCGCATCGTCAGGGGCTGTTCTCTTATATATCGTCGTGGGCTGCCACCCATGAAGTTGTATAAAAATTGCTTGTGAGTGGGCAGCAGCAGAAACTGTGCAACAAACTGTTCCAAGAGGGTTCGAGAAACGCCTATGTGGCACATAACAGTGGGAGAAATTTATCTCGTAAGTTGCTGCCTCTAAACCTAGTGTGTTCAAGATTGAGTATGTCAGCATTGTTTCATAGCAGTTCATCCTATAAACCGCACCTCAATGTATGTATGTATGTATGTATGTATGTATGTATGTATGTATGTATGTATTTTTTAAATGAAGTTATGTTTTCTTGTTTAGTGTAATTTTTATGCAAGAATTTTGCTGATTTTCTTCTTGGTTCTCTCTTTCCTGTCCCATTCTTATCTCTAAAGTAGATCTACTGCACGAAAATGGATGTAACCTTACACAAAATATGTGCATTCAAAGAAGGTGTTTCATTTTACAAGGTACAGTCGTGAGCAAGAAGTTTGGAACCATGGAACGAACCAACAATAACTCTATAGCGCAGCTCCTGTGTGTCACATTGCTACTGCACATTGCGTTTGTCGAATATATCGATTTCAACTAGTCGATCTGAACCTGCATAATCGAGCTTTCACCCGTACATACTTGTACATATGTGCGTGGTATTTCTTCATACTGTCACACGTGTTGCCGATTACTATTTAGGGCACAAACCTATATTCAAGCTGAACATGCGGACTTTCGTCTGTGCATCTGTCAGCTGTTTGGGTTTAAAATTTTCCTCTACTGACCAAGAGAAGAGGAGCCGTTTATGATGCATATGAATTTGCTTTAATTTTTTCCCAGGTGTACTGTTTCGTCTCAGATGATCGGGGACCCTCTCCTAAGAACTCGATAGCCTGCTCGAGTTCTTTATAATTATTGACAGTGCCATTACACGGAGCTTCGCAACACGACAGGGATGGAGAGGGAAGACACGAACATATCACAGCGTATGTGTGGTCTCTCTCTGGCTCTGTCGTTTTGCGCTGCTGCTTGTAATGAATCCCACCAAACTAGCACTGAAACATGTCCCGACAAAGGGAGCCATCTTGGCCTCAAGCAATTAGGTCACCGCGTGTCTCTTCATTTTCTTGAAAACAGACCGGCGCTTGAATAACAAGAGACGTCAAAAGTAAATATCCAGGTATGATAATAGGGTTTCGGGACTGGGCGCTCTTCCGATAGTAGTGGTTAGAGGAAAAAAAACTCTTTTATTTCTGTCATCCGTGAGGGAGCACGCCGCAGCGTTTTTGGGTCTAATGGGAAGTGACAGAAGAGAGCCGAAACGCCACTTAAAAAAAAAGGAGTGCCCGCAACACACAACCTCAGGCCATTACACCTGTTTTTCCATAAAAAAAAAGTCGGTGGGTGCTTGGCGAGGCTGCGAATCGAACCCGGTACCTCCCGCAGTGTAGTCCGATGCCGCAACCACCGAGATAACTCGGGCGACAACACGCGCAGAAGCCCTACCAATCACGAGTATACTTGTTTTTGCCTATTTTAACACGAAAGTGTTTTATGCCGAGGTCCACCACGGCTCCGCTGACGTATTTCCGTCCCGAATATGACGTTGCAAAACATAAAGACTAACAGACGACAAAGAAAAAACTAGAAGAAAAAGTTACATCACCGGGAGTCGGAACTTACGACCCCTCGCTCCGCAGCGCGCGGCGCGAAACAATTAGGCCACAGACAGCACGTTATTCGCCATGCTAACGGCGAGCTATTTATATACACCATTTGGCGGTGGCTGTACTCAGAGATCGGTGGTTCATCTGCGCGTTTTCGTTATCACTAGCGAGATGGCGCGAAGGCCTGGAAGAGCGCGCTTTAAAGGTCGTCGCCCCCCGCGTCGCGTTGAGCGCGCGCCTCTAGAGGGCGTTGTCGCTTGTGCGCGCGCTTATCGCGTGATGGCGGTGGTTTGTACGTCTTGTGCGCTCACTGCGAGTTTGCGTTCAGAGTACGAACGTCACTTCGCTCACTGCAGCGGCCCCTTTTGCGAAAGGAGCGCGCTGCTAACACAGAAATAAGTTACAACTGTGACAGCTCGCGCTCATCCTGTGTATGTTCGTTCTTTCTGCTTGAGCAGCGCGTTGCAAGTTTTGAGCTGCTTGCCGTTCTTCGCGTGACATCACAAGTTGTTGAGATAGCATTCAGTCCTTCGCCCTTGCGGCGAAAGAATGCCCAACAAACGCTTGACTACGTCTGTGAAGGCACGTTTCACTTTCGTGTCATACCGATTTCTATGACAGAGGAATCAGTCATGTTTTTTTAAATCACTCTCTGCCACTTGCAAAACAACTCTTGCGAAAAATAATAATGCGGGTGTGTTCCGATGTCTATGGAGAGAACATATAAAAAAATATAACTTGTAGCGAAATTTCTGACAACAAAGGGAGCGCATGCTTGCGCATCAACGGCGGAAGCATCTCAGCAGCGCAGCCATGGCGAGTCAGCGTGTCATCTGCACGCGCTATTTGAGAAAAGCAGAGATGCAGGAGCTCTTGACTAATTCAAACTCTGAATAAAACGACAAATAATGACTCAGTGTCTCTGAACTAATCGGTATTTATTCATTGAAATTACTTATTTCACTAATTAATTCGTTGCTTGTATTGAGTGCGACTTTTCTTTTGATGCGATAATCCCCTATATAAATGTGTACAGTCCTTAATAGCGTCCTACTGTATTGCTACTAGAAATTTCTCGCCTAACGTGCAGAAAAAAAACCGGGTATGGAGCGTGTCGCGCTGCCTAAAAAACCCAGCAGTGAAAGGGTTAAATACCGGCATACTTCATAGCCCCTTCTGAACTAAGAAATGGTTCAAGGCTCAGCGTTTCCTCGCGCGCAGTATATTTGAATGTAAATCTGGTTGTCGTTCAATTCACTCCAATCTAATGTAACTACTCTTTCCCTTAAACAGTTTCTCACAGCATCAATGTACGGATCTATTCCCTTCTAGTGACAAACGGTTCGCGGTCACGGTGGTTATCCTGCTTCTCCTAGTCGCAGTCCTTGCCATTGTCTACTTAAGCGGATCATCTTCTGCAGGTGAGTTTCAATGGGTTTGTGCTAAATTCCCGAACAATTATTCAGGACAAATTTTCTTTAACAGGACACGCGGGTATGCATCGAAAACGTTGCACTGAATTCAACTCAATGTCCGCACTGAGCACCGCTATAACGAGCTGCGTTGTGCCCAGGATTTATGGTATTTCTCTGAGCGCGACTGCAGATGTTAAATGTTCCCTTAATGTCGCGCAGCCAGCGCGGGCAAGTCTGATGGTGGCGGCGGTGGAGGAGACGACAACGGAGACGGAAAGGGATCCTCGGACGGCGGAGGCTTTATAATTAACGGGGGACCAACGCCGCCAACAAGAATGACCCCATCGACACCGCGCCACAGTACACAACTGGTCATCACCACATCCCCGACGCCAGACACATTTCAAGGTAGGGGCACATCTTTCAACCTAATGAAACATCGTAACAATTCCATTTCGTGAAAATTGTGGGAGGAAAACGCAAAATCTCGGACCTGATGAGGGTGACACACTTGCAGTTTGACTGTTCGTAGGCACTATAAATTAAATTGACATGTAAAACGGCGGAGCAAGTTCATTCTGACGATGGACTTCAGAAAAACTGCTTAGTGACTGGTTTACCCTCCCGCACCACCAGGCGACATCGCTAATTGGACATATTTTTCTCCAAACTCGCCCGTCAGTTAAGATTTTTTTACCTTTTCAAATGAAATCAATGAAATACAATTTATTTGAATATAGGTACAAGTGATCTTGAGGACCGTGAACTAAGAAGCAGCAAGGCTTGACGTGGTCCATGGCCCTAGTTTTCGGGTAGCGACAAAACAACAAATGAGAAAAACACATTATAAAACAAAAGTTCATTCTCAGAACTGAAATAACACATCATTAAACATAACTTTCGAAAATCCGCAGATCCTATACGCTGTGGGAATCGGTTTCATGCGAAGCAATCAGCGAGTACTTCTATGCTGTATTTTTTGGGTTTGAGCCAAACGTTACGATGTGAATCGACTTGTTTTTGTGACTGTAGCATGTGTGGGCACATCGTGAGCTTACCAGGCAAGTCGACAACACTGGCGTTTAAAGGGCACGTGCGACGTAACGCCAGCCCTCACGTTAGAGTACACACGTCAGTATTATCAAAACTACGTGTACTATATGGTGCTATCATGTGAATATCGTACGTAACTTTCGTTAATGTATTCCTCTGGGGTTGAGTAATGCTTCAATATAGGTTGCTGAATCATAGAAATACGAATGTAATGTGTACTACACTGCTATAAAAGCGGAGCCAACACTGGAACCACAGAGGTTAATTTGATATGACGCCTTTATCGTAGGAGCACATATGTAGTGTTTAATGCTTTCTTGTAAAATTAGATAGCCAGCACCACAACCACAAGTGAAGTTGCACCGGTATTACGCCTGCAAAGGCTGTTTTTCCAAACCAGTTTATAGACCTGGCGTGGCTCTGTGATAGAATACCTGATTGCCACGCAGAATGCTTGGGTTCGATACCTGCTGGGATCCTAATATTTATTCTTTCCATTCGTCGGATTAACGCTGCCGATGTCGGTTTTTCTTAACGATCTCGAATTTAAATGACTAATCTCTGTTCTCACCGTTCCCGGCTAGAAATAAACTGTCAATCACCTGTGGCGCAAACCCGTACACCGCAGCCCGTGGTAAACGGGTATGTGCCGCACGTGTCTCGAGGAAAGCGTTTGACGAAATACGCTACAGGATTTTCACGTTATTCATGTCATGACCCGACAGTCATATTCGTCAAATCGGCTTACCCTCCCATGCCGACCTTGGTCTGCACCAAGCGAAGGAGGCGATCATGAGAGCACCCAGACGCAGGCGGCTAGATAGATAGATAGATAGATAGATAGATAGATAGATAGATAGATAGATAGATAGATAGATAGATAGATAGATAGATAGATAGATAGATAGATAGAAACTCTAAAAGTGCCATAGGTTCGCTTAGAAATGCTTCGCATTTAATACAACACGGCCGTCGATACAATACGAAAAGGTCGAGAGCAAGCAGAAAAGAACGAAAGAAAAAACAACAACAAGAATGTTTCACTACATACACGAGATTTATGGTCCGAAATATACGAAACTATTAATGTCGTCGCATATACAAAACTGGATACGCAGAGCCACAAATAAAGAGAAACCGGAATTTTCATTCAAGAAATGCACCACCTCATAGGCACTGGAACACTTGCAGTTGCATACATGCTTATTCTATCGAAGAATGTGAAGCATTATGTTTTTTGTGTTTAAGTGACTGGGTACTTTAAGACGTAGCATCTAATAGGCATAATTCATTCTAGACTTCGACAGTTCCAATATTTCAGAGCTCTTTGTATTGGCCGCTTTATGTTTTAGCGTTGCATTAGAATTACGTTTTAGGGTGTGGTTTTTTATACTCTTCTTGAACTTATTACATTTTCGTAAATGTTGGGCATTGGAAGCAAATTCAGTTGTTCGAATAGAGGACTAGTTGGCGTTAGGTAAGGGACATCTAAGATACGACACACGGCTTTTTTCTGCACTCTATGCACTGTACTGATGTTAGTAAGTGTCCTAGTGCGCCAGACAAGATGACAATATTTGTTTGATAGGAACAGGGATTTGCACAAGAAAAGTTTAACACTTTCTGGTAAAAAAAACGCAACTTGCATAGTATTGCAGGCAGCCGAGAGAGCTTACCCATTACCATTTCCACGTGAGAATTAGATCATAAATGTTGCTCAAATACAACTCCAAGACATTTAAAGGTAGGTACAATTGGCAGATTGAGGTTATTGAGATGTAAATTTGTTTGAGTAGCAATTTTTTGATTTACTGGCCCAAAGAATACGGCCTTTCTTTTATTGACATGTATTAGTAACGAGTTTGCGGTGCTCCAAGATGATAATTTTGATAGCACTTCGTTGGCTTTAATCATGACATCCTCAGCATCTTTTGCGGTTACTATTATTGTAGTGTCGCCTGCATATATAATAAATTTTACGTCATGATGAATACTCAATAAATCATTACTATAAATACAAAAAGCAAGGACCCCAAAATACTTCCCTGTGGTACATCTGTAGTAAGTGGTTTCAAATCGGACGTGTGGCTATTCATACCTGCTTTTTGCATGCGTTGCTGAAGCTATGATTTTATTAATTTAAAAAAAAGACACCTCGAAATCCGTGATAGTTGAATTTTTCTATAAGCGTGCTATGATTTATGCAGTCAAACGCCTACGAGTAGTCCACAAAAAGGCCCAATGTACATAGCTGACGTTGGAAAGATTCTAATATAATTTCCAAGAAGGGCGGTTCCTGTAGCATGACCTTTCGTAAATCCAAATTGAATATTTATCATCATTTTATGCCTAGTTATGAAGGATGTTATACGGCTGTCAAGTAATTTTTCCAGCGCTCTTGAAAAAATTGGTAACAATCATATCGGTCTATAGTTAAAGCGTTTTTATCCCCGCCCTTATGCAACATTATAAGTTTAGCAACCTGGAAGCTTTTTCGAAAGGTATCATCAGATAAAACTGGATTGTAAATGTGTGACAGTGCCGGAGTTATGGCATCTAATATGTACTTTGCAGGTCCAATTTTGAAACCATCGGCATCGCAACATTTGCTCTTTCTAATTGAGGAAAATTTCCTTAGGTGTCGCCAAGGTATCCCGAGGCTATGACCCTGGCTGCTTCTCTCGAGAAAATGCATGCATTTCTCAGTGAACGAAGCGCACTTTGGCCGTTTCCGTCCATCCATCCATCCGCCTACGTCTCGGTGATCTTGTGGTTGTCTCTTTAACCTAGCATCTACCAAAATTGTCACCGGAGGACATGAGTGTATGGAACACGACTGACAAGTCATGCAGTGAACAACGTGACATACCTATCACGCACGTCATGAAACCCTTTCTCTCATCAATCACGTGTGGCACAGATCCGCATATGGCACCTGAAATGCGGGTATGCGCCGCAAGATATTCATAGTCTATATGAACCATAGGGCGGCGAAGAGAGACATAATAAATCTCTTCGCGATAGCGTTAAAGAGCCTCTCTAGCAGAATATTTGGTGCTTTCGGCGGCGGTGTTTTCCATGAGTGAAAAATCTCAGTGGAAGCAAAATAGTATCACGGCTAGAGCAGGCATCAAACCCAGGCATTTTGCATGCCTTGGCCGATTTCTTGGCTTGTGTGTTTACTACATGCGGTTTGTCAAGAACTGTGCCCGCATCGCCAAGCCACTTACTTACCTAAGACAGGCGTCCAATTTAAGTGGGAAATGCGCAGCCAGAAGTATTCAAAGAACGGAAACGATGCTTCCACTCGCCACAAAGTCTGGCCCACCTCGGCGAAGACGCCGATACAGAAATGCACATCGACGCAAGCTGCGTATTACCTCGCGCCGTACTTGCAGAACGTACGGGTGATGAAGAAACGGTGATCGCTTAATGTCAAACGCCGAAGCAATTTATGCGACCAGAAAGGAGCGTGCCTTGGCACCATTTGGGCTGCATCAGTTTACTTGGAAGTCAAGACGACCGCTGTCCCCAAGATATTCAAGCAGCAATTGGCGTTATTTTTTATGCAACACGAAGTCCTCCTAAAGAAAACATCTCACCGGTCTGAGCCTACATCCTCGTGGTGCCTTATGCACCACGACTGCAGGCCCTACACGGCGACGAGCCGGTGGCTGGGTACAAGAAAACTGCTACTGGTCATGCCTTACCGCCGACGTCGCTCGTTACGTGCCGCCACTGTGAGTGACGTGAGGCAGCGCCGACGAGGCCAACGGGATTTCTTCGACCGATCAAACCACCTGGTGGACCATTCCAGCAGATCAGGATGGACTTGCCGGGGCCATTTCGGACGTCAACGGTCGGCAACAAGTGTATTGCCGTACCTACGCACCACGTCACCCGCTATGCCGAAAGCAGAGCCCTGACTAAAAGTAAGGCTGCCGAGGTAGCGAAGTTCTTCGTCGAAGACAACCTGCTACGTCACGGCGCCCAGAAGTTTGAAAAAAAAATTTGAAGTGGCTTAGCTCGGCTATGCCAGGATATACGTAGCGTTAGCAAAGGTTCAGCTGATTATTTTTAGCTTTCCCGATTTTCTAGGATTATTAGCCTTCTTCTGTTCATTCTACGTACGCTGAACCGCTAATTGCCAGGCAACTACTTCGGGATCCGATGAGACGAGCTTCTCGGCTCTTCTGCGCCGTTGAGCAGCATTTGCGCTCTCCTTCTCCATGGCGTTACCCACCAGCAAACGCCAGTCAGAGGCGCTATCAAGCACCCCCAGCACAGTGTCAGACGGCGACTGCAGAGCGAAGGCGAATAGCTGCGCGTGCGCTGTCGCCAATATGTCTGCCAAGGCTACGACGTCCCTCCTCTGGAAAGCGCAGACCGGCGGCGGCGAGTCGCGCACGGCGGTGGCGACGTCTGTGCGCGCGCCGGCGCCAGTTTGTCTGCCGCTGCTACGACGCCACTCCTCCGGAACGCGCAGACAAGCAGCGGCGAGCCGCGCGGCGGTGGCGGAGAGCGCGTGAGATGCCGGCTCCGGTGAACCAGCTGTGTGACATCACTGATCTCGCGCATGCGCAGCACGGCTTATGACGATCCACTCGAAATCGGCTGCGGCTAGTCAAGTGTGGCTAACGCTATAAAAAAGCGGTGGTTTACTAATTTCTTTCTCTCCTGAGAATCGCGTAGCCGTCGCCGTCACCTCGATGGACAGGCGTTCTCCTCTCACAATCAGTGAAATTCCTACGCACCTAAAAGCGGAGCTGTTAATCCTGGGCGTCATATGCCTGCCGGAAAGATAACTGTCACCATTATGAACCGACATGCGACCAGAACGGGTGCGCCAATTTCTCCGGCGCGGGATCCAAACACTATGATGTGCGAGACAGCTTCTACACAGAGAGAGATAGAGAGAAATTGAAATACGAATAATGAATCAGAGAAACTCTAGGGGGGGGGGGGATTCCTAGCGAGACGAGATTTGAATCAGCGTACCCAAGATTCGAAGGCCAGCCGTCTAAACCACTCGACTATCAACGCACGCTAGCCTAGCATAGCCTTTTATAGTGTAGTATAGTATGGTATGGTATAGTAAGGGTGTGGGTAAGAAGACTGAGGGTGAGGAGGAGAGAAGAGAGCAAGAGGAAGCCAGAAGACAGAGAAAGAGAGAAGGAAAGTGAACACAGAGAAAGAAAAATAGAAATACCTAGAAAAACAAATAGATAGAGAAATGAATAAGAATAAACAGGGACAAAATATACATATACTAAAAACAGAGGGAAGGGAGAAAAATAAAGGACATTGGCAAAACTTAGGAACACGGCAATAGCCAGGACGGCCTTGGTGCCCAGCAGCTCCGCTGTGTCTTTAGCGTTGCGCCTCCGGTGCAAGCTACGCTAATCTTTAGGCGTCCGTGGCGTAACCGATAGACACGATAAAATAACCAATAGACATAAAAATCAGAAACAAATTCCCAAGATCGAATAGGCTTTCAACCCGCGCTCCCTGGGTGGCAGTCGCGCATTCTACCACAGACCCACGCTGGTGCTTGAACTCATTTGCAAGAAGACCCTATACAGGCGTCCTGTCGGGCAAGGAATCGAGTTAACCTATGTAGTATAACGTGGCAGAAGATTAAAGTAACAACCAGTCATCTCACAATGCTAGTTACGCAACGAGAGTGTGTTTTAGTGCTTCCCACCCACTGCAAAGTGCTCAGCCATAATTATCGTCATCAGTCACATGTAGTATCAACGAAGTGCACATAATAATTTACATGTGTGTAGCGGGTACCTCGCTTATCCGCAGAAAGACGAACACTGGTGTAGAGGGTGCTGTTCTACTTCACAAAAATTATGATTTATGGCGTAGTGGATACCTTGAATGTTTACTTGTATGAGTTGCCCCAAGAGAGTTTAGAACGGGCTCTAGAAAGGCCGCTATTCCAGCTTTCGATGGGACTGTGCTACGCGTTCCGCGCATGCCTGACGTTTTAGAGCGCAGCTCTGAGGCGCCTCGTTCTTGCGTTGAGCGGCGTCGCCGTTGGCGTCAGCGTAACCGATAGAGTGAACGAGTACGAAAGGGAGCGAACGCGTAGCACTCGAGCGCTGACAGTTTCTGTGGCAATATGTAATGAATGTAACATTGCTACGACTGCGGAAAACCAAAACACAGTTGGCGTTGCCCAACACGAAGCTGCGCTCAGAATTCGAATTAGGAAGTACTGTAATCAATGAATCTTATTGCGATAGCAATTATACGGACACTCTCGCTGGTTTTTGCCGTCGGCGTCGCGGTCATGTCCCATATATATATATATATTAGCCACAAATAAAAAAAAGTCAGTTTCGCCGCAAGGGCGAAGCAATGATGCGATAGCAAGAAACTAATGCTATACGAAGCGAGGCTCGCCAATGAATACTCTCAGTTAGAACAGCGCTCCTGGCTCCCGTTGCAAAGGCGGCCGAAGGAGCGAGGGAAACTAGCGTGCTTCAAGTGTCGAGCTGTGACACTTGACGGTTCGCGCTCATCTTCTGTTTGTTCGTTTAGCGGCGTCCCTTGAGCTCGAGTGACTTTGGTACGCTGCGTAATATGAGCGCGGACATCACGGTGAAGGCTCGAAACATCCTTCTTCCCCTCACCACGAGAAAACCGCGCGAGCAGACAGCGGAAGGGCAAGGTTCTCCCTGCGAAAATATAAGAAGAAGCGAGCGAGCTCGCTGACGAACTTTAAATGCGCCCGTCGCGCTCCTAACGCCATCTCGCTGGTAAAGAAGAAACGCTTATAAGCGCCTGCCGTCTACGAGTCCGTTCAGCGTAAAGGGTGTGTATATAATGCTCGCCGTTAGCTACGTGTAGGATCTGCGTTTCGTGGCGTAGTGGTTAGCGCCACTCGCTCGGAGCAAGAGGTCCCTGGTTCGATTCCGCGCTTCAGAAGCATTTTACTGAATTATTTTTCTTTGGGGCTTTTATATATGTATACATACTTATACATATACGGTGCATGACGGCAACGGCAAAATCCAGCCGAGACTGTCCATGTAATTTCTGTCCCAATAAAACAATTGAGAAAAACTTTCCGACGTGTGGAATCGAACGGGCGAACTCTCGCTCCGCAGCGTGCGGCGTTAGACGGCTGGGCCACGAAGAGTACCATCTTTGAGCATGCTCACGGCGAGCTATTTATATGCACCATTTACTTCAGCGTGCTTTCTTGCTCCCCTGCGAGATGGCGCGAAGTGCGCGAGGGGCGCTCTAAAGATCATCGCCTCGCTCGCAGCGTTGCGCGCACACCTCCGTGCACTTCGCCCTACAGGGCGTAGTCGCCTGCGTGCGCGCTTATCTCGTAGAGAGAAGAGGGAGGGAGGGGAATCTGTATGTCGTGCTTTCACCACGATGTCCGCGCTGGAGTTACAGAGGGTACGAAGGTCACTTCGCTCACTGCAGCGGCAGCGTTTGCGAAAGGAGCACGCTGTTCAAACAGAAATAAGTAACAACTGTGACACTTGATAATTAGTGCTCGTCCTTTGTGTGTTCTTTTCGTGCGTCCTCTTGCGCTTGAGCGACGCGCTGGAAATTGGGAGCTGCTTTCCGTTCGTCGCGTTACATTCCCATTTGTTGCTATCTCATTCATTGCTTCGCCATTGCGGCGAAACTGACTGTCGTGGTCTTTGTACGTCATCTCTCGTCGCTACTAGTCTGTAACGAGACAAAGATTACAATACCGAGACGCCGGTGCCTATGCGGCGAATTCTTGTAACTAAACAGGAGTTCTCACGCTCTGAGCACGTGTTTTGCAGCATAATCTGTTATGAGCAGCAGCTTATTTTAGTCACGACGTAGTCCACCGCCAGCGTTGTCATCTGTCGCGCAGAATTAGAACAATAAGTGTTTAGGTCGGTGTCTAACCCAGACATTCTGTGTAGCAGCCGAGCGTTTCACCACAGAGCTACTTGAGACTGCTTCGTGCCGGTGTTATGTTGGAGAGGAATTAATTTAAAGCTTCCGACCCCTTAAGCCCATTACAATGAGCGGGGCCATAACTCATCATCATCAGACGCAGCATTGACAAAGCGTTCCGTCACGTATGAGCTCCATCTCACAAGGTGGTTACAGCAGGGTGGAAACTACGAGGTGTAAGCGAACCACATGCTTGCGAAGCAAAACACAGTTGTGTTTCCAATTGCATTTTAATTGTAGAAAATTTTTGGCACGCGGTACGTCGCATCAACGTGATACGTTCATTACTATGCGCGTGTACGTCATAAGCAATTATTACTTCATCGGTAATTGCCGATAATTGTGATGACGAACCAACATGGCAGCGCCCACGCAGACGCTATCGCCCGTTTCGATCCGAACTGGCGCTTGCTTCTTGCCCACTGTCCTGACAGCACTAAATACACGGCGGAATCGGCTATCGCTTTGTGTCATCTCACGCTGAGGACAAAGCGTCAGGTACGTTGTGGCGTTATAATGAGATTAGCTGTTTTTTCAGCCACGTCTGCTAAGCCTTGTTCCCGAGAACTGGAGGATGAATCTTGGGAAGTGTGCAAAATGACACGAATACATTGCTGTCGAAGCGCTAGGACGCAAATATAACGCAAACACAAGCGTCGGTTTAGAACTTACGTGCCACAGAGCTCACGGCGGCGGCTTCATAATTTCGACGCGCAAGGAACCAGCGTCGACTTGTGCTACCGTGTTTCTCAACACGAAAGTGTTTTGTGCCGCGGTGCACCAAGCGCACCTCTCCGTAATCACGTTAATAAAATGGAGGCTAACGGGTGAGAAAGAAGAAAAAAAACAAGAAAAAGATCCGCCGCTTGGAAGTGAATCCATGACCTTGCGGCCGCGATGGCAAGTGCCCGACGCTCAACCGACTACGCTAGGTTGGCAGATGCTGGCCACTTGACGAACGTTATATCTTACGGTGATCTCTGTTGACGGTGTAGATAGGCGCGGCGAAGCGGGGCGGTGCCGCCGCCTGTTAGACGTGAAAGAAGTAGTGCGTCACGATCGACGCTTACTAGCGCTAAAGGCACGTTGACACCGAACACGGCGCACACAAGCGGGCAAGCGGATTTTTAAAGCGGAGAGGAAGCGAGGGCGCGCGGCTGTTCAGACCGATCTAGAGTGCCTCGATGCGCGCGCCCCCGCTTAGAGTGGTGTCAGCTTTTGAAAGGGCAGGTGCCGCCTCCTCGGCCTTGGCGGCAGCGTGGCCGCCATTTTGAATCCCCCGCCCGGTCACTTGTGCGTGGCGCGCGTGCTGTTTTTAGGTCGGTGACCGTTTCCCTCCAGTTTTATGCGCTCGCTACCGTCACCATTGTCGGGTGTTGCGTGCCGCAGTGCACCAATCATTCCAGAAACGCTGGGAGCTGTATCGTTTTAGATGATACGAGGTTTCTTTGCACAGTAAAAATCAAACGTGACAAGCGGTATCCGAAGAACACATTATGCACTTGCAGCGTAAGTTTCCGGCCGGTATTTCGAATGAACATGCAAGGATAACTTCTGCCGGTGTTAACCTTGCATAACAAATGGACACACTGATATCAGCTACATGCTTAAAATGCTTTGGTTCACGTGTGCATGAATCCTGCATTTTTCTTCGCAAACATTCTTTACTGCACTTGGTTGGTCCTGTATCTGCCTTTGATTTTCTTCTTTCGCTTTTTGGGGATGTGAAATGTATCATGGAATATATTATGCGTCTTTGTCTGCAGATCAGATCCTTCTTTTTTTCTAATAATAATTATTTGTGAGAATTTACGTCCCAAGAACACCGATATGATTATGAGAGGCGCCGTATATGGTGGAAGGCTCCCAAAAATTTTGACCATCTGTTGTTCTTTAACGTAGACCTAAATGTAAGTACGTGGGCCTCTGTCATTTCCCCTCCATCGAAATGGGGCCGCTGCGGCCGGGATTCCATCCCGCAATCTTCGGGTCACCAGTCAAGCACCATAACTAAAACCACCCCGGGTTCTTGTTTTTTATATTGCTTTTCGTGTTTCAAGTACGCCTTCTGTGCTGGTCTGATGCCCGTGTATGTATGTGTGCAGTTACATGTTTTTTTATCCTTCCCTGTTTCTGTGTTTCAAGGTTACATTTTCGCCCTGTCTTAAAAAATTACGCAGTTCCTGTTTTTTTTTAATTATTTACGATCACTGTAAATCGACTAGTGGCAGTCGTGTTTTATTGTGTAATTTGCGTTTTATTTGTGTTATTGCTTCTGTCAGCGCAGCATTAATGCGCACAAATAAATGGCCTGTACACTGGATATTAACGCGCGCGCGCGCACGCAGACACACACACACACACACACACACACACACAAATTCAGTATTTTATTTCTTCGAGCAAGCATAATTTACTTATTAATAATGTAAGCCTTGAAGGCTCATACAGGAATGCGCATACAAACAACAAGAAGACGGGGAAACATTGTGTACAGTGACACGCTATATGTCAGTAAAAAAATACAAGAAACAAAGTCAAGTTGTACAATGAGTACGTCATGGAAAACCAGTTAATGAAATAAAAACTCATAGGCTCCCTTATGCGTTCGCTTAAGATGGCTCGAAAGCGAAAGCCATCTTCTTCTTCTCAGTTTTTTGCGCACAAAGCGCGGTTTTGCATTGCCTCCAAGAACGGAGGCACCTTACCTGGTTTTGCACTGCCTCCGTGATCTGCCCACTTTTGACCAAGCTACGATGTCATGTGATAACGGCATCATATGAAGTCACGTCAAAATTTGTGAAGCCATGATGACGTCATATGGTGACGTCATCACGTGACGACGATTTTTTGCATCCCTCGTCCCCAACGTCGTGGTACGCCGACGCCGTAGACGCGGGACGCCGACGGTCAAATTTCGCGTTTGATGAGGCATTTGAGGCTTTAGCCTTAAAAAATACGGCGGCCACGGTGGTATAGTGTGTTTCATTTGTGTGTCGACTGAACAGACTGGACAGCGGGGATGTCAAGAAGCAAATGAACCCCATCGTTTATTCTGCGTTGGTAGTTATAGTTGAAAGTGGAAAGGGTTAGAAAAGGTGAGGGCCAGGTGGGTGTATGCACGAGGCAATCGTGCCTGTAGATAGCACATGTGCTTTCATCAGATATGATACATCCTCCTTCTAAACAGTTCAAGAAATCAATCCCGCTGGCTTGTCTGCTGGAACTGCTGGTCATAACCCAGACGCTCTGGTGGCCGCGTCTGTCGTCGACTTCGTCTCAGTGGTTGAGGCGACGGCTGCTGAGCTTCCGCGGGCAAGACTGCGGTGGTCGATGACGCCACACCTTGAAATGGGGTGTGGTTGTTGGCAATATCTTCGTCGTCTGATGAATCAACACTATATGGCTCCTTCGTCGCTAGAAGATGCCGACGGTTGCGCCTCAGCACGGTATTGTTCTCTGTGCGCACGTAGAAGGATCGTGGGCCGGCCGATCCGACCACTTTAGCTTTCGTTGCCCATGATGTCCCATTCAAGCGTACCACGTCATTGTCGCAGAGGCCAGGTAGGGTGCGCCTATGATGACTTCTCTGCCGGTGTTTCTTGACTAGAGTTACCGACATTGGATTGAAGTCCGGCAATGGTGTGCGCAGCCGCCTTCCTTGCAAGAGTTCGCCCGGGGACCGGCCATCTTCAACAGGACTCGCCCTGTAATTCAACAAGCCCAGCCAAAAACACTCTCCTGCAGCTTTTGTTTTCTTTAGGATACGTTTTACAATTTGTACACCCTTTTCTGCAAGCCCGTTCGATTGAGGATACTGCGGGCTTGATTTCACATGCTTAAAGTCGTAACGCTTTGCGAAAATCAAACTCTTGGCTGCTAAACTGTCGGCTGGTATGCCGTACCTGGAAAATATTGCACTCAGTCTATCGATGACAGTACTGGCTGTTGTAGCGGGCAGTAACTCCACCTCGGGGAAATTGGACATCAAGTCATATGCGCACAAATAATGTCTTCCCGAGTACTGAAAGATATCGACACCGATACGGTACCATGGCTGAGTTGGTGTTGGTTGCATTATTAAAGGCTCCGATGGCTGCTTATACGCGTATGTCTTGCAAGTTGGACATCTTTCAATCAAGGACTGAATATCTGAGTTTATATTCGGCCAATAAACCATTTGTCTTGCTCTAGCTTTGCACTTTACTTGGCCAAGATGGCCTGCGTGTATCCGTTTCAACATGTCGCTACGCATGCTTGTCGGTATCACCACTTTAGTGCCTTTCAATAGTACGCCGTTTACTACAGATAGCTCGGCGGCCACTGGTTTCAGGGGGCCGTCGACAGGCTCTCCTTTAGCAAGCTTTCTTAGCACTGTGCCAAGGTGTGGATCGAGAGCTGTTTCCTGTGCCAGTTTTCTAGCTGTCGTTTCACTTACGAGTGCTGATACGACCGTGACAGCATGGATCTCAACGTCACTCGTGCATGCAGCTGCCTTGAGTCCAGGAACAGGTGATCGGGACAGCATATCAGCAAGGGCCATCTGTTTGCCAGGAATATACGTCAGCGTGTAATCATATTTCATCAACCTCAAGAAAAATCGTTGCACTCTGGGAGGCATATCACTTATGCCTTTCTTTGATATGTTGATCAGTGGACTGTGATCAGTCTCGAGGATGATGGGGCGGCCATAAACAAAATGATTGAATTTTTCACAACCAAAAACTAAAGCCAAAGCCTCTTTTTCAATCTGCGAATATCTTTGCTCCGATTCTGTTAAAGATCTCGATGCATAGGCTACCGGCTGCCAGCAGTCTCCATGACATTGCAGAAGTGCCGCACCGACACCACTTTGAGAGGCATCTGCAGTTACCTTTGTCCCCAGATTTGGATCAAATATAGCAAGCAATGGCGCATTACTTAAATCCCGGCATATAGCCTGCCATTCGCTTTCGTGGTTTGGTGTCGAATCAAAGATGACACCATGTTTGATGAGGGAACGTAACGTAGACGTACGCTGTGAGAGAGATGGTAGGTACTTGCTGAAGTAGTTAACTACTCCCAGTAGCCTTTGGACAGCCAATTTGTCCTGAGGTCTTGGCATTTTCAAAAGACCGTCAACAAGATCAGGATTTGGCCAAATACCCTTGTCGCTAATGATGTCACCCAAAAAGAGAACTTCTTGTACTCCAAAGCGACATTTGGACGCATTGAAAGTAAGGCCTGCTTTTTCAGCTGTTTCTAATGCTCTGCGCAGCCTTTCATCATGCTCGGCCCTGGTCGTACCCCAAATTAACACATCGTCTACATACACGCGTACACCGGCAAGACCATCAAAAACCTCGTTAAGGGCCTTTTGAAATACTTCGCTAGCCGACGCTATACCGAACGGTAGACGAAGAAAGCGATAACGGCCGAAAGGCGTCGCGAAAGTGCATATCTTCGATGATTGTTCGTCTAATGCGATTTGATGAAATCCCGCATTTGCGTCGAGACGTGAAAAAAACTTTGCGCCTGCCAAGTCCGCTTCAATATCCTCTCGGCGCGGCATTTGGTAGTATTCCCTCTTGATGTTTTCGTTGATACGTCTTGGGTTCATGCATACTCGTAATTTGCCGTCCTTCTTTAGTACAATAACAAGGGGGCTTACCCAATCTGTGGGGCTGCTGACCTTCTGGATGATGCCTTCCTTTTCCATTCTGTCCAGTTCAGTACGGAGAGGCTCCCGCAGGGACAGGGGAACCCTCCGAGCTGGCTGGACGACTGGCACGGCATCCCTGTGCAGCTCAATCTTGTATTCACGTGGGGCGCATCCTGTTCCATGGAAAAGACGAGGGAACTCCTTGGTAATTTCTTCGGTGTCGTTCGTCGTCACGCTGTCAACAGCCCGCCGTACGATTCCAAGCTTCTCGCTGGTATCCAAGCCTAAGATCGTGCTGTGGTCCTTCTTTACAACAAAAAATTCTGCGCACGCCTTACGGTCACCAATCTCGATGAGCGCTGAAAACTTGCCGATGTGCTTGATCATGTTGCCACCGTAGGATCTCAAAACAGCGCTACTGGGCATCAGGGTTGTCATCTTGAGCTTGCGAAACATTGAAAGCGGCAAAACGTTTGCCTGCGATCCTGTGTCCACCTTAAAGGTGACGTACTTGCCGTCAATGCAGGCGTTCACACGCCAGTCTCGTTCGCTGCTTGCGCTGCTGCTGGCGACATTCAGTACTTCGAAGTCGTCGCTCTGATGTTGCACTTCATCCACGCGCTCTTTCTCGCTGCAACAAGACGCGAAGTGGTTTCGGCCGTTACACGAGTAACATACTTTGCCGTATGCCGGGCAGCGTCTGACGGCATGCCTTCGGTTGCAACGGGTGCATCTTAGGTAGTTCCTGGATCCTCTAGGGGTGCTCCTACTGGCTGTGACAGCGTTCATATCGAGTTCTTCCTTTCCTTTCTGCCAGAATTCATTTTGACGAGCTGATGTTTCCGCCGCCTTGCAAAGGACGATAACTTTTTCCAAGGTCAAGCTTTTGTCCCTGAGCATCTTTTCTCGAAGCCTTGGCGAGTTTGTTCCAAAAACAACTTGGTCTCGCACCATGTCGTCCGCCATGGTCCCGAAGTTGCAGTGCTGCGCTTGTTTTTTTCAGCTCACGTAGAAACAGCTCAAAAGGCTCCGCCTCACCTTGACTGCGGGAACGGAAAACGTATCGCTCGTGTACTTCGTTTTGTTGCTCCAGGCAGTAGTCTTCGAATTTGGCAATAACGGTGTTGAAGTCTTCCTTGTTTTCTTCGCCGCTGAACACAAAATTGTTGAAAACGTCCAGGGCCTCGTCCCCCGCCACGCTGAGGAGCAGGGCCGTTTTCGCCGCTTCAGACCTCGGATTGGATTTGCATGCCGTCGCTTGCAGAAAAAACTCGAATTGCTGACGAAACCGCTTCCAGTTCCTTCCTCCATCAGCTGTCAAACGTAGCGGTTCGGGCGGCCTCAGGTGCTCCATGTCGTTGCTTCTTGCGTTCTCTTATCCCAGGAACGATTCGCTTACGCTGGACTGTATCCCACTTCTGACACCATGTTTCATTTGTGTGTCGACTGAACAGACTGGACAGCGGGGATGTCAAGAAGCAAATGAACCCCATCGTTTATTCTGCGTTGGTAGTTATAGTTGAAAGTGGAAAGGGTTAGAAAAGGTGAGGGCCAGGTGGGTGTATGCACGAGGCAATCCTGCCTGTAGATAGCACATGTGCTTTCATCAGATATGATACATAGTGGTGACGGAGCTCGGCTGCTGACCCGAAAGTCACGGGTTCGATCCCGGCCGCGGCGGTCGCATTTAGGTGGAGGCGAAATGCTAGAGGCCCGTGTACTGTGCGATGTCAGTGCAGGTTAATGAACACCAGTTGGTCAAAATTCATGCAGCCCTCCACTACGGCGTGCCTCATAATCATATCATGGTTCTGGCAAGTAAAACCCCAGATTTTATTATTAATAAAAGAGACAAATAAACGACGCCGTGCATCTGCCGCACAAAGTGTAAAACAGTATTGGAAACACTCAATAAAGTGTGCATGCAATTGGGCATGCGAGAAAACCTGCAGATACAGAAAAAGAAACTGCAGATACAAAAAGTAGAAGGAAAAACGCACTGATACTGCACGCATGCAAGGTTTCACGGCATACTACTCAACAACGTATTCAACGTTTTGATAAGGACTCAAGGTGCAACTCGAGTGCCGATACAATAGCGGCTGCAGATTGTGAGCAAGAAATGTCAGCAATAATAATGATAAAGAAGCTTTCGTTTCATTTTAGCAGGATATTCGCACCATACTGCCCCTCGGCCCTTTATTTTGTGTTCAATATGTATGATGCCATTTATAATAAACGAGTAAATTGTTTGCAAACTTAGCAAAATGAGCCACCTTAATTCCGCTTAGGTAGCTTCGCAACACTAAATTGTGTGTGTTCAGATACATATGCTGCTGCTGCTGACATTTATACAAATACTTTAAATGATTATTTGTGTATTTGGAATGCAGAGTTTACGAGAAAATTAAGTAAGGCTTTAGACTTTGTGATTTCCGGCGTAAGGAAGAGGATTCGTTTTCAACATAACAGAGTCTACGTCTACCTCTAGCGCATAAGACATGCACAGGCCGTCAGCTTACATGAATTACATGCTTCCTTAATAAACATTTAGGCAAGAATAGCAATAAAAGCTGAGCAAGCTTCAAAAAAGAAAAGAAAACGAGCAAGCTCATTAGCGTGCACTTATTTCCGGACGTATCCGCGCACCGCAAGCGCTTTGTGTAGCGCGTTTCGCATGCTGCCGAGTTGCGGCGGGATTCGCAATGGCGGCCGTCGTAGCAGACGACGCGCCTGTCCTCACCCTCAGTGGAGCGCGCGGGCATCAAGGCACCCTAGACCGATCGCGTTGCCTTCTGCAAGCGGAGCAATTCATCAATCGACGGTGGACGTGTCGCCATCTTGCGGCACTACGCCTTACTGGGTGCGCGCGTCTTGGCCCTGGGCCCGTATTCTCAAACGATCGCAAAAGGCGACAGTATCGCGGTTGGTGACGTAGAATTTGATGCGTTCAGTAAGTAAAAAAAAACACTTGCCTGTGACGTTATTGTTGCAACTGGCCGTTGGTAGTACGATGTCTCACAACACAGAAGTGAGCGCGCCGTACGAGCGCAGAACAACCCGAGTGCGGCGTTTTCGAGCGTGTGCTGCTGCTTCTACGCAGTGGCCAGGCTTGGCCGGCTCGGCTGTGGCTACTTGAAGTATAAGACGTGTTGAAAGTGCTTTCAACATTTTTTTGTTCGATTATTTAATGCACAGTATAATATTTAAAGAATGCAACTTTGCGTGAAACGTATTTTCGTTGAGAGTTTAACTCGGCGTACTCGGAGAGTTCAGCTGTAGGGTGCCGCCGCAGCGACATCGTCTCGAGATCTCAACATGTTGCCGGCTCGCGATAAGCCACGCGAGCAACGCACAGTTCATGTTCCTGGGACGTTCAAACCACAAAAAAACACGCGCTGGCAAAGAACGAGTGCTGATAACACCCCAAGGTAATGCTCGATGAAAGCTTCAGCGTAAAAAATGCTGCGTGTATCCACCGAGGATTGAATACTAGAAGGTACCGCCTACGTCACTGAAATGCTAGACTTCACCACGAACCGACGGTTAACGGTGCCTTCGTTTATTGCAAATACGTCGAGAGCACCGTCGAGCACCATGACGCAAAATTGACATCGGCGGAATTACCAGATGGCGCCCTAACTTTTCCGCTTTGCTCAATTGCCAATCAGCGCGCACCAAAGGCGATACTTTTGCGATTGTCGCCTTTTGAGAATACGGGCCCTGACTGGCTGCGGCCAACTTTTCTCTGCGGAGAAAATAGGTCCGGGCGCGATCCGGGGGAATCCGCGTCCGCCTTCCGGATCCGCGCTCGGTGTGAACGTGACTTAACTCCGAGATTGCGCGAGATATCGGAAGTCATGGTTAACGTTTCTCGATACCAGCGGGGACACTGGCCGCGCTGGCGTCGCCGAGGTACCCTAGACGCAGTTACGTTCTTGCCTTTCGCTTCGTGTTAGCGTGCGCCGGACCATCGGAGAAGTGCAGCTTCCACATGCAGCAACGGGATTTCTCCGCCGGTTACTACTTCGATTGCGAGAGAACCAGACTAACAAAACTACTGCAATACGCGTTGCAGAACGGACACAATTTCGACGGGCGAATGGTGTGCCTTAGTGGAGCGAGACAGCAGGACGCAGTCGTTGGCGGCTCAAGCTAGCAACATCTGCCTCCCGTGTTACTGAAGCGCAGTGTGGTAGTGATGCATGAGCACAGGCGTCTGTTATCCATTAATAGAGAGCGCACACCGTGCCGTTTCTCTCCTTAATTGACGACGTTTTGAATAAGTGCATATCGGGTAGCAGTGTTGATTATCAGCTTGATGTCATCTTTACGCGGGATTCACGATTCGCTGTGTCCAAATATTTGTTCACAATTTCAGCTACTACAACGGTTTAATCATGATCATGGGCGTTAGTCGTCGCGATGGAGACATGCCACTAGGCGTCAACATGGGTGCATCCCCGTCAAACGGTGCTATAGCTGCCAAACACAAATAGACATTGTACAAGGTCTCACATATCACTGCACAACAAGCACTACTTCTGTGCAGACATGTTTCACTTTCGTGTTATACCGATTCCTATGACGAAGGGATCCGCCATGTTTTTTCTTTCTTTTTTTTTCCTGGTGCTGCTGTTGCTGCGTGGGCTCGCTCTACTTGCCCAACGCGTTACGGCTATGGGGACGCAGAGCTGACGACGCGGCGCAGGTCGTGAGGGGTGTTTCGCTCTTCCTATTGGATAAGCAGCCGCGTAGCTTTCACAGTGCTGCAACCAGCTTGTGAGATGGAGTATAGGTACACGTATTGCGGTACAAGTGTGCAGTGGGTACATCGCTACTTCGCAAAATGATGTGTCGTGGTGTAATCGCTACATAGCGATTTCGCAATATGCCGCGCCACGGTAGTCTTGTGATTATAGCGCTGGACTATTTACCCGAACGTCGCGGGATCGAATCCCGGCCACGACGGCTGCATTTTCTATGGAGGCGAAAATGTTTGAGGCCCGTGTACCTAGATTTATGTGCACGTTAAAGAACCGCAGGTGGTCAAAATTTCCGGAGCCCTCCACTACGGCGTCTCCCATAATCATATCGTGGTTTTCGGACGTTAAACCCCAGATATAATAAAAAAATTACAGCATATCCACGGGTGAATGATGAAGAGCTTGGGCGGAGCTCCTAAAGCAATCATGGTCTCGGGATTCGCTTCTCGTTGAGACCGTTTCGCAGCGGCGTCCTTGGCGCACACCGTCACGGGAGCCGCCTGGCTGCCGCCGAGCGAGCGCCCGCCGCTGCGCATCGTCCATGCTCCGCCAATGATCCGACACGTACGGCGACGATCCAGGAGAATGAGAGAGGCGCTCGCTCCCCGCGCATCCCCGCGCAGCAGCCAATCGGAGAGCAGTGGCACTTCCAGCGCCATCTAGTGTCGATTCACACAAGCGCCACATTGCACACAATTCTATTGGGCCAACGCCATCTAGGAAATGAGACGAGAAATGGTGATGACGACACAGACTGTGTACAGCGCCATCTAAAATATCGTCTCTGAACTGCAGTTTCTATGTACTTCTATGAGACAGCGCCATCTATTGCATCATACGGGAGATACGTTTACGCCGGACAACGGAGACGTGACAAGGTTAGACTAAGAGGAGGTACGCCCCTAAAACTTCGCAATATGATTTACAACCTATGCCGCATTGGGCACCTCACAAACGTGCTTGCAGTAGTCACCCTAGTTTATAACGGGCTCTCAGAGGGGCGCTGCTCTAGCTTACGCTGTGAATGCGCTGCACAAGCCTGGCATTTTTCGTGCGAGGCTTGTACTGACAAACAAGCTGGCGTTGCAGCCGTCGACGTTGTAGGTGTGACCGGGGAAAAATCCCAGCCCCCGGAGCGCAAACCAATGCAGCCCTCGAAGGTGCGCCACTCACAAGCGTTGCGCCGTTTTCCAATAATCGATGCTCTCTCGATCGTGGGCTTTTGGCGAAAAGAGGATTCTGATGTGGATATCTGACTTTTTGTCGACATGACTTGTGGATTCACGTTGCCACAATTTATGGTTTTTTTGTTTGTGCCTGTAGCAACTGAAGTGTCGCGCTGCTAAACACATCGATGATGGTACAATGTCCTTTTCCTGCTGTGGGTTTTAAAAAAAGGGTGGAAAATTGTTTGCAATAACACAGTCGTAATTCTGAAGCACGAAAAGAAAAAAAAGGCTCGTGAACTTGCGAAAGCCTTCGTGAAAATGTTGAGTGATGATTGCATATCTCAACCTTCAGTTTGTTTGTTATATTGCGAGGTACGCATGCTAAGCGATTTCTTTCACGTGTCCTAAAATTCCTGCGCACACCTGGTGTTCAGTGCGTTCGTTTTCGTTTCAATAAACTGCAGTTAGACAGCACCCGCACTGTGTTCTTTGTGTCTTGCTTCTCCGTCGCGTTCGCGCTGATTTTCCAAGTAAGCCATATTTTTACGTGGTAAAGTAATATCTTACGCCTGTATTCGATCCCGCGACCTTCGGGTCAGCAGTCGAGTACCACAGCCACTCGACCACCCCAGCATGTCTTCGGCATTCGCCCAGTCGAAAATTCACGTACTCCCGGGATTCTTGCGTAGGCGGGGGTGCGCCCAACAACAAAGAACGTTGAAGACGAGTCCGCTTGTGGAAACGTCGGCTCCAGCACACGCCCCCTGTTTACGAATGTGTCATCAAAGAACGGTTAGCCACTTTATGGTGCGATATGCAGTCGACAACTTTCCTCGAAGCACTGTCTTCGGCAATACTATCGCTCACAAACTGTCACGAGTAAAGGGGCACGAGGCACGTGCCGAAAGTCGGAACGTGGCAGTGGTGTGCGTCGCATGGGAAATTCCCCCGATGGCGTGCACTCCTGCCACGTCAGCGCACGCCATTGGCCGGGGAAGGGCGCGTGGCACGCGACCCGAGCCGAGGTGTGGAGCCTCAGTAGAAGACTCTGGCATTGTTCGATGGAGTTCTCGATGGGCAAAAGTGATGAAAGCCAGCGTCGCACCTGCGACGAGAGCAGCGGGCGCCGGGTTCAGGAGACAGTGGCACGAGAGGCCTGGGAAGGTGGCCTTCGACCTTGGAGACAACCGAGCGAGGCTTCCCGGGCTTGCGGCAGCGTCGTCGCAGCAGTTCTCAGGGCATCTGCAGCATTTCACCAGCTCGACAAAGCGACTGCAACCCACCGTACAATCCTCGGAGAGCCTCGTCGGCAGTTTGGTCGAGTGGCACTTGAGCATCGTTACGCCCAACCTCTCAAGACCGGCGACGATGGCGACGACGACCGGGATACCGGCAATAGAGAAGCGGCGCGGATGCTGATCGATGGTGACCGCAGGACTTTTTCAAGAACGTCGACGACGGACACGACGGGACGGCGAGGCTACGTTGTTACAGAGCCAACGTCATGAACCGTAAGAACGTTCGATTAGGGTAGCGATGGTAGTGACCGACACGCCATAGTGGCCAGACTGTTTGGAGCTTGCGGAGCTGAGCACAGCTTTGATGTTTTGTTATTTTATTGAGATATGGCGCACTCCTCAGTATTTGTTGCATGCGTTACTTTTTGTCGTGAATTTGAGGTGTGTTAATTTTTTTGCCGTGTTGTGTGATATAAAGTTTGTTTGCCGTGCCACTGCCTTATCCCGCTTATCTCCTTCAATTCCACATCTACATTGCGAGCACTCCCGAGATACGTGACACAAACATCAAGTGAAATACGTACCTCCTTGTTGTAGAATGACGGCTGCCTAAGGCCGAAGTTAAACCTTATGTCAATTAGCGCATCTGCATGATTTGTGCCAGCTGTATTATCAAGGGCGCCCCACGTTATAAAAGGCATGCTGAATTATCCGTAAGGATTATCATTGCAGTATGTGAAAAATGATTTTCCATGTAATTTGCTAGCACGGGTAAGGTATCATAGGAAGCATTAGGCCGCCGTTACATGGCGCCTCAACAAAGGAAGCAATTATTTCTAAAGATTTTGCACCAAAGTGCTTTTACACCAAAATTCATGGCGTAAGTGTGATGTAGATATTTTCCTTTAACAATTTTGCCGGCGGAGCGAAGCCCTCGAAACAAGCTTTCAGGAGGCACAGCACCAAGATTTTACTTTATGAAAAGTGCTACGCCATAACCGCGAGAGCACCTATGTTTACTCATAACATTATATATAACCAGGAGAATATCGGTACTTAAAAAGTTTATATATTTATTTATTTAGCAAATGCCTCACAGGCCCCAGAAGAGGCATAGGGTGAGGTGGGTATACAGTTCATAATACATAATACATATGCATACGCTCATTCAAAAAAGAACATTTCCACAAAGTCAAGCCAACTCTAACATACAATTTTTTACATGTTACAGGGAAAAATAACTCTGAAAAAGGAAATTAAAAAACAAGTAAACAGACATGTAAAAGATTGCATATCATGACAGTAAGTAAAGCATCGGGAAAAAAATTTACAGTCAGAATATATTACAATTTCTTACTTGTACAATAATCACGACTCAAGCGCGTGACAGTGCAATGAAAAATGCAAACGTAATGTTGTTTAGAAGATTATTAAGAAAAATATGCACATTAGGTAAAGAAGACAAGGCGTGGTGTGAAAAATATCAGGAGAAAGCCGCGTATCGGTTATTGTTACAATATCTGGTGAATGTACGAGAATAAATATTTCGAGTTCTCTTCTTTTATTCAAAGCACTTTATTTATATAGTGTTTTATGCCGGGGCCCAACAAGACTTCAGTAACATCATTCCCGTCACGGATGTGACGTCGGTAAAATGTTAACGAACAGATGGCAATGATAAACCAGAAAAAGATCCATGACCCCTCCGTCGTAGGAATCGGTATAACACGAAAGCGAAACGTGTCGTCACAGAAGTAGTTGATTATTTAGTGCATTGGTATATGAGATCTTGTACAACGTCTGCTGCGGTTTGGCAGATATAACACCGCTTAATGTGGACACACCCACGTTGACGCCTAGTGGCACATCTCTGTACCGACGCCTAACGCCCATGATCACAATTTAACCCTTGCGGTAGCTGAAGTTGTTAACATGCACGTGGACACCGCATATGATGAATCCCGCTCAAAGATGGCAAGAAGCACATAATAAACTATGTTACTCAATATGCACTCCTCGAAAGCTTCGTGAAACGCGAACAGAAACGCTACGCGCGTCGTGTCTTCCCTCTAGCCCGGCCGTAAATTCTCACAAGGGAGCAGGGAATGCGGTGCGACAGCCAGGCAAGCGTCGGAGAGCTATCTTTCGATATGGATGAATGCTATGAGCGAGGCGTGGGCTAAAGCCGCATCCTCGCGGTGTTAAAGCGTTGACAAAATTACACTTCTATTGGAAACGCGCCGAATAGGATGGTCGTAGGAATGGCGCGTTTTTTTTAACACGAAAGTGTTTTATGCCGGTGTCCACCAAGACTTCAGTGACGTATTTCCGTCACGGAAATGACGTCGAAAAAATATACACAATTAGATGTTAAAGAAAAAAGGTACCGTCAACGGGCATCGAACCCACGACCGCTTGGTCCGCAACAAGAGATGCCGGGCACGCTATCCACTGCGCCACGGTCACAGACTCTGGAAGCTTTACGAACGCGCCTTTTATATCTACCACTCTCGCGGTCGGCTGGGTGGTGTTGACCTCTGGGAGTGGTAAAGTAAAGTAATTCGTCATTGCTGTGGCCTCCGCGACTAGCACCTGCAACGCGTTTACGCGTCCGTCCCATTCGGCGCGTTTTCCATAGAAGTTTAATTTTGTCAATTCCTTAACACAGCGCGAGGTGGCGACCTTTGCCCAAGCGTCGTAAAAGCGTCGTAAAAGCGTCGGCGTCGCTCATAGCATCACGCTAATCCAAGCTAAAAATAGGTCTTCGACGCGCGCCTGCCTCACCTGGCTGTAACACCGCGTTCCATGCTCACGCGCTCGCCCCGAGAAAAATCGCGGCCGGGCTACCGGGACGGCACGACGCGCTCTGCGTTTCCCCCTAGTCCGGCCGTGGTGTTCAATCACACTTTAACATGCCGCGGGATGGCGACCAAGTTCTGCGTCCAATATGCGACGCACTTCTGGCTATCAACCCTCGTTTATGGTGGATACCTCGTTCTCTGATTACGCTTTCACCAATAACTACTACAGCTTCCACAAGGGTTTGTTTAATCATTTAACATGGACGTTAGTCGTCGGGATGGAGATGCACCACCAATCGATTGGGTGCATACACGTTAAACGGCGGCATTATCTGCCAGACATCAATATACATTGTGCAAACTCTCTTATATCAATGTACAGTAAGCATTCAGTTACTTCTGTAAGGGCACGCTTTACTTTCGTGTTATTCCGATTCCTATGACGGAGGGATCAACCGTGTTTTTTTCGAGTCCGGTGGCACACATGTGACCGCCTCATTATAAATGCACGGTACGGCCATAACATTCATCTATTCAAGAGCTGTGCGAAAAGAAATTGTGAAAGATAAAAGGCGAGTTCAAGTAGCCCCCGCAATGTGTTTAGCGGCAGCTCAGTGAGCTAAACACCCACCAGCCATCGTCGCGGATCGAGAGGTCATAGGTTCGACTGCTGCCAGCGGAACTTTTTCTTATAGTGTTTTTTTCTGTACCATCTGATGACATTCATATTGCTGACGTATTTCCGTGACGGAAATGCGTCATGAAAGGCTTGGTGGACCCTGGCATACAACACTTTCGTGTCAAAAATGTTTTGCTTATTTCGCTGACCTGGGAGTCGAACCCATGACCTCTAGGCCGGCGATAATAGAAGGTGGGGGCTTAACCCACTGGACTACCGACGCTCATACATGAGCGCTTAAAAGGCGCCTTCTTTCACAGCTTTTCTCTTTCGCAGTGAGCTTGGTTCGCATGGGGCGGTGTCGCCGTCTTGGAGAGCTGAAGTACTGCATCATGACACAAACGAGTGCCGACAAGATGTGCTTAGGTAGTCTAAGCGCAGCGGAGGCTGGCTCTTATTTGCACTCCATTTCAGTTTAACCCTTTCAGCCCTGAATTTTTTTAATGGGTGGGTATTTTTTTTCTTGTGGATATTTCTTTTTTTATCACCTCAAGAGCACGAAAATAATATTTTCTGAGCACCCCATCAGTGTATGAGAAAAATAGCGCTATGTCCTAAATATAGGACACCAGGGCTTAGTGGTTGTGAAGGGAAATATGTGAATTTCGATATTGCTATTCATTTTACTGTGTGTACATCTGAAATTGTTGTGAAGCTAGCATGATAGCAACCATATATGAGCTACTGCGTCTCAAAGGTCCAAAAGCAAGTTTTTGCACTCGTGACACACTGCTCTTAAATGCACTTGAATGGCCAATATCTAATTATTGGGCGCCTTGTAAGATCTAAAATCATAATAAGTTGCCGAATCTTCCTTTGGTGCGCCGCAATTATTGCTGGCCGTTCCTGCATGGGTAAGCTGATAGAACTGCACTTCATCCTCGTTATCTTCAAGCCCTCTCATGCATCATTATTACACTGCAGCAAACGTATTCGGATCAATTATGTACAATCTCGCTGTTGGGACCCCCTTGCAAATTAGAAAGAAATGCAGGCTGATTTCCCGACGAGAATAACAAGAAATTGGAAGCAGACACACGCGCTACGGCTCCGGTCATCATGCAGTGCATTCAAAGATCTCACAACCACTAAGCCCTGGTGTCCTATATTTAGGACATGAAGATTATTCATTGCAGCGGCCTAAGCAGAAATGTTAGGGAAGTCCCCTTTCGTAAATATGCCGTCAAGCACTTTAGAAACAACAGAGAAAATTACGATAGCTACAGAGAAAATAGTTATTCAGTAAAATGTCATCAAATATTTGGTTGCGGCGTTTGTCGTCTTTTTCTCCTTCCGCCATCTTGTTTTCGACATTGCAGACTTCCGAGGAAGATGATGATAGAAAAACTACTACCTATGTTTGCACAGGTGTATTGAGGATACCACAGACACATTTTAAAATTTTTTAGTAATTTATGTCACAATTTATAGCAATTTTCATTCGTGTCCTTTTTATAGGACGCCAGGGCCGAAAGGGTTAATACAGTTTGAGCGAGTGCTTTCTTGCAGTGAGACACATTCCAGCAGGCTGCGAGACGCCCTCGCACGTTCACGGCTCAAGCTATGAGCTCTGCCTCTCGTGTTCCTGAAGCGTTGGTAGCCCTTACCAAATTGTTATTGAAAAACATAGAGAACTTGAATTGAAAATACATTGTGGATAAATAGTAAACCGTTGAGAAAACTATTGACCAGTATTGAAAATTGGCCCGTGACATTCAATTGAATGACATCTAATCAAATAAACCTTGATTTATCGTTAAGAGGATATGGAACAAGTGAAAATACGTTGTGAATCAAATGAAATTTCGTTTAGCAAGCTGTTGACCAGAATTGAAAATTGGCCCACAATTTTCAATTGAACAACCATTAAGCAAATTAACATTAATTTATCGTTCAGAGGAAAATAAAGATCAATTGACAATACGTTGTGGATCAAGTGAAATTTCGTTGAGCATGCTTTTGACCAGTACTGAAAATTGGCCCACGACTTTCAACTGAACGACCTTTAAGCAAATCAACATTGATTCGTCGTTGAGAGGAGAAGAAACATCAATTGAAAGTATGTTGTAGATGAAGTGAAATTTCGTTGAGCAAGCTGTTGACCCGAATTTATAATTGGCCCACGGCTTTCTGCTAAACGACATTTAAGCAAAGAGTAAAATAAACATCACTTGAAAATACGCTGTGGATCAAGTGAAATGCGTTGTGGATCAAGTGAACAATGACTCTGACTAGGATCAAAACAGCAGGTGTTGGAAGGTTCAAGCCTTTCTTGATCGCATGAGGAAAGCCTGCCTAATAGTGATGCAGAACTATCGGTAAATTGACTATCGATAGTATCGATAGCTTTTTTGAAACTATCGATAGTGTAAACAAACTATCGATAGTGCTACTATCGACAAACTATCGATAGTGCAATCGGTAGTACCATCGTTAATATTACTATAGCGATATTACCATATTACTGCCACGCGTGTTTATTGCTTTGTTTTGACGTATTCGGGTTTCACCCACAAAGACTGTTAGCAACGTTTGACACAGACCGCGCCGTGATGTGTGAGAAGCTTCACAATTGTTTGACATCATTCTATTAAGATTACGCGCCAGACGCGAATAGTCAGGTTTATTCGAGAGCTTACGCGAGCACCAGCGATAACGCTGGAAGGTTTGATGATTGATGTATAAAGGACGACGCGTTCGACCGATGATCAGATTACTCAACAGCTGACGACTGCTCTCGCTGCTGTCAGTGCGCAGCATGTATCGCTTCTATTTTGAGTTTTGATTTTCTGGACCTAAATTCGCCCAAATAAAGACCTCCGTATTTCGTATTCTTGCTGCAGCATTCTTCACTGTCACAACCACGTGACAATACTATCGATAGTGGTGTGAATAATGATGCGGTTGCTGGCCGGCCATATTGCCAAAATATTTCCGATAGCCTACTACCAGCTTCGCTTAATTTATGAGCAATTTTTGGCAGAGAAATTAATTATTTCCGCAGTCAAAATGGCGGAATATGTCCACCAATAAATTCGTATCCAAAAGCAACCAGTTACACCTTACAATTAACTTGTTATTTTTTTTTATTTTGAAATCCTAAAAGGTAATATCAATTTGAAGCCGCGCAGTTCCACCACATGTAACGCCTTCCTTTCCGCTACAGCTGAACAGTTTGACTTTATGATCATGTCTCAGCAAAGCACTCTGGTGACGAACGCAACGATGTCAAGTTTCTTGCCCTTCAGCCTGCTCCTCTGGCTCCACTATGTACCACGCGCGCGGAAAACCAAGTTTATTCTGCAGTGAGTCCGCGCTGTTGATTTTATGCTATCGATAGAACCCTTGAATTTTTTACTATCGATAGCGCTATCGATAGTATTTTTCACCATCGATAGTTCGATAGTGACTCAGCTATCGATAGTATCGATAGTACCATCGATAGTTCTGCATCACTACTGCCTAAACATTCTGAGGTCAGATGCAGCTTGCGTTGACTATCAAATGATCCCGTTTACGGGAAGAACGAACTTACGTCAGTATATTCGCTGAAAGCCGAACCCGACAGGGCTCAAGAACTTTGTGCTTGCCGACACAATCGGTAGGGTGTGAGACTTCGAAATTTATCAGGGCGCCACAACACCTCTTCTAGCAGGGCAGAAAAATCTCGGAATAGGGGATATTGAAAACGTGCAGGCAATCCCATAAGCTCAATCCGCCATGTTTTGTTGGGCGCGAAAACGAAACCAGTCGCATATAGCAGCCTTTCAGGTGCTAGCTACTGGTTTTTTATCTTCGCTCTGCGATGTCTTCCCAATGTTTCGCGCGCTGTTCAGGCAACGTGGGAGCCCTGTTAATGCCGCGAACAACGTAACACTATTTCGAATCGAATTTATCAGTTACCTGAACGAAGGAACAGATGTACCGACGCGAACTTGTTTCGTCAACAAGGTCGGCACTGTGATTTAATTCGGAAATGATCGGCGCACAAAAGCGCTCTTCAACGTCAGTTCTTATTTCTCCGTGCAATTTAGTTGCTCGCCTGCAATATAAGGTAGAATTGCAGACCAATATATCCCGATATATGCATTTTAAAACAGACGGCCGACGTCGCATACGCGCGAGAGAGCATGACTGATCAACATTAACTTGTCGGTGTTGCAGATCGACGAAAGCAAGGATTTACGTAAAACATGTGTAAGCAGTCCCACAGACGCTGCTGTGCGCATCCGCGGAGAATCACCGCCTCCATACAAGATTCGATCAGCGCAACTTATATCCCAACAGGAATCTCTTTGCAAACTTCGCACGACAGTGTGGGCGTACATAGTCCACATGCCGCGTCTGCCCTTCGCTTTACACCTCATTATCCCTCCCCTTTTATTGTTCTTTTGCTTTCTTCGTACAGCGTACACTGCGAACACTGAGCAAAGAGTTACTGGAGCCGTACAGTAGGGGGAGCTGTTTGTCCGTAGTTATCGCACAAATCTTTCCGCTGATCACGGGCCCACGCCGCCGTGAGATGCGAAATCAAAGAGCGCAATATATCACAAAAATATGCGAATGAACGCACATGTATAGCGTTAAAGAAAACCAGAACGACAATACTAAATCGGCACCATAGAGTACGACCACAAAATATTATAAACAACTAGTGCGCACGTAAAAGAGCATTACTCAGGTCGCTCTCTTTGTATACAGTTGAAACGTGGATGAGTACTTTTGTTTCGTTTGCGCTGTACTGCTCATGCATATTTGCATGCTGTGTTTATTTCGAAAAAACTACGACACACTACTGCGGAGGGTGTAGAGACACTTGTGGCTCAAAAAAAAATGAGCCGAGGAAAGCAGCACAGCGCTGCACAGGTCGCGCTGAAACAACGCGGTGTCGATATCTGGCGAGCGCTTATGATGCGTGTATATAATCGCCGCGGTAAATACAGCGGAGGTGTATTGCAGTGCAAGGTTATCTCAGAAGTTTGGCAGGCACATCTCCTCTGCAACGAACACTTTTCTTGAACGCCTACCTCAGATCGGAAGCGCACGCCACTACCGATAACGGCAGTTTGACTTTGCGAAGCGGTGCGCCTCTTGTAGCTGCCGTCCGGATGAGGTTTTATGCGCTCACAACTCCGATACTGTGTTCTCGTCGATTTGTGGCAGTACACTGAGATCCTCTGACCATTCGGCTCTGGGTGTCGAAGAAAACAGCTGCATTTTCTTGGCTCTAAAGCTCCGCCAACGACTGCGGCTCAGCCTCTCCGTGGCCTATCCTTAAGGAGCCGCTAGCAGACGATTCCGCGACGGCGCCCAACAAAAAATGGCGGAAGCACCCAGTGTTGCCGGAGCATCAAGCATTATGAATATATCCCCTATCGGTGGGGGGATTATGATGCGCCTTGCGGCACAATGCCTTGCGGGCAGAACTCCATCATGTGCTTCGACAGCTTTTTCATGTCGATGCCGTTAATCGAGCGTCTACTGCAAAAAGGAGTGTTCGGTCATGATACCGTCAGAAAAACAGAATCAAAACAAGCCTAAAGTCCGACAAAGAGCTTCTTGCTGAAGGCTGCGGTTCGAGCCAAGAGAGAGTGAGCGCTGTTGGGAAAATGGTGGTCGTGAAGTGGATGGACACAACATCAGTTTCACTTCTGCCTGCCTGCTGTAGAATAGAATTAGTGAACATCGCGAAACGCTACAAGAAGCGAAAAAATATGTTGAAGTGGAAAGGCCAGCAAGCGTCCGTTTGTACAACAAACACAAGGGACGCGTCGACCTGAACGACTTCCTCGTTAGCCGGTACCACATCAAAGTTAAGACAAAGAAATGATCTGTAAATGTCATTTTTCACTTCACTGATCTTGCCTTAGTAAACAGCTAGCTCAAGCACAAGCAGGATTGCAAAAAGGCAGGCTGTGAGAAGAGTGAAGTGCTTTGCCTGCTTGACTTTCGGATGCAGGTAGCGGAAGCTTTGATCAAAGGTTCGCAGGTAAAAAACGTCGTGGAAGGCCATCTACAGATGCAAGTGAACCTCCCGCTTACCATCATAGAGCTTCCGTGCAAATTCGCGACAATGAGATCTGTTTCGACCAGGAAGGCCATCGGCCAGATCCGCGAGTGATGGCGACCTCGCCCAGGTGCCGGCTTTCATAATGCAAGTCGAAGTCGCAGGTTGAGTGCTCTAAATGCAAGCTTTTTCTTTTGTCTAAAGGCAGGCAAGAACTGCTTCCGAGATTTTTACAATAAATAATGCCTTTTTGCTGGTTGGAAAACTACGCAAATGTTAACTGTTTCCACGAAAATAAAAGTGATTATCAAAGACGACGTTGCACGTTCAGTGATCGATGCGAAGCTTTTTTTCGTTTTCTAGGGTCAAAACAAACCATTGTTGTGTTTTCTCAGTCAAGTAACCTTTTACTAGGAGCAAAAGCGACATTCTTTGAAAAAACAAGTTAGAATATGTGTACCCATATGTGCGACTAACAAATTCTAGTGTTCAGTATGCTGGACATGGTTCTGCCATGAAAACCATTGTACATACCGTCTTCATTATTTTTGTTCATGCTTTTCAAAAGGCTATTTACTGGAAAATAACAACAAATAAATTTTTTCTGCGCTACGAAAAATTCAGGACGGAAGGGGTATACCCGTCTCCTCTATCAACAGATATTCACACAGGTCATATTTTAGGAGTGTACATGCCTCCCTTTATCCATTCAGGTAGTGTTTTGAGGGTGCAAACACCTGTGCGATGGTGCAAACGACACTTACATTTACACCCGAGGTTTGCGACACCAAGTTAAAAGGCAAGCAGCAAGACATTAACACTGCCTTGAAGATCTGTTCTCATCTAATAGCTTGTTTTAATGGACACTAGCCGAGTTTCAGTGGAACTTGGGAAAAAAGATGAGAACAGTTTTCTAAGTAAAATATTTATTTTTAAGCAAGAACTTCTCTTGAAATTTCTCAATATGTGTGGTTTGACATAGCAGAGAACGCCCTACTGCCACGTGCAAACGGCATTCAAGATGACAAGATAAGTTAAACACTATGTAAAGCACCACTTCAATAAACAAAAGAAATTTGGACGACTGTAGGTATCAGAAGGTAAAAAAGCACATGAACACTTCTGACAAGGCACACACACTACGAGCAAAAATGTACAGAAGGAGTCAATAGGGCTTATACCGCTTTCGAAGCCCAAATTCAAGGATTTTCAAGCATTCCAATATAAGGTTTTTGGAGGACGCAAAGCAGCATCACAACTATCAATTTTCTGCTTTAAGAAAATTTCCAAAACATTACGCGCAGCTGTGTGCATTCGAAATACAAAAATGAAATTCAACCAAATCAAAACCTAGAGGCAATGAAGCCAAGGAAGGCATAAATGACATAATTTGTAGGTTTTAACTGTAGAGTATTAATTATGACATAAATGGAAAGGCCATCTTTTATATTAGATAAGTAATCTTGTTCTGTCATTAGGAAACTGTTCAGTTTTATGAAGGTGATGTACGACGCTTCTATTTTTGTCGAGTGCTGATCTGTGAAACAACAAAATGGTAATGAACGCTTCAAAATTTGCCCCCTATTTTTACAATTTAGTCGTTGAATACATTTTTGACTTCATGCAGTAATCAAGCTTCTCTGATAAGGATTGAATAAAATGTGAATTCGACGTATGCCAGTTGAGCAAGCAACTTAGGGAATATCCTCTACCTATAAAATCAAGGTTTTTGTTTACACAAAAGAGCAATAAAAAGCACTACGTGGGAGCCAATTACTAAGCCTGAGCAGCAATGCCAACAGCTTTAGCCAGAAGTACTTGCTTTCCAGAGCATAGCGTCAGTTTTTTTTTTTCAATTTTACCTGCAATAGGACAGTGGATGTTTGTTGAGCTAGAGGATATATCACACGCAGAGAGCTAGCTATAGAAAAGGAGAAATTAGCATAACCGCTGGAAGCGAAGTCGACTCCCAAGGAGCCAAGTCGAGAGTAAGGGGAGAAGGCGGACCGACATGAATGATAGGTCTATGAATGATAGGTCAAACAATGATGCAAGCAAGGAAAATACAGTAGCGGAGCCATCACTGAGCACATGTTTCCTCAGTTTGCTCGACGAATGTTTACCGACCACAGAAAGCAATTACTATAGTCGATATTAGGCACCAAATGCGAAGAAACCGTAAGGGTTTTCAAGGAAAGAAACGAATTACAGGTTTTTCAAGGGCCTTGAAAATGTACTTTTCAATTTCAAGGAGAAGGAGGAGGAAATAAATGAATAAAAGGCAGGCAAGTCAACCTGACGCGCTTCCGGTTTGCTACCCTACTCTTGGGGAAGGGATGAAGGGGTTAAAAGAAAGAAAGAAGAGGGAAGAAAGCGCTATCAGGGTACATATGCGCTTGTCCACTGCACGCCTACAAGCGGTCGCTTAAACCGGTCAATTTTAAAAAACAGTAGCAAAGCTCGCGTCGCTTTGCTGGCCTGCGACGCGTAGGGCCACGATCCGAGGAGAAAACGGCCTGTCGTCTAGCATGTTCAGCGCCTTGCGAAGAGCGTTTTGTTCGTTCACAAAACGTTCACAGAAACACAGATGTTCTATCGTTTCGTCACTATTGCACGGGTCGCATGTAGAGGTGTCTGCCATTCCTATGTAAAAAGACTGCGCCTTCGTTAAAGCTACTCCTAACCACAGGCGGCACAGTAAAATTGCATCACCGCGGGAGAGGTGCGATGGAAACTGGAGCTTGCTCGATGGGTTTAGTTTATGTAGGCGACAGTTTCAGGCACTGCGGTCGCTCAACCACGTTTGCGACATTGTGTCAGCGAACGAGCGAATGCCCCTAGCAGTGTCTGTCCTCGACAAGGGTATTGGGCTCTCTTGGCATTCTCGTGGGCGGACTGGGCACCATCACAGCGAGGTTGTTACCCACAACGCCACATTCTCCCGGCAGCCATTGAAACACAACGTCATGTGCCTTCTATAAAGCGTGGTGAAGAACTTCTCTCACTTCGTTCACTAACTGCTCGTGCACGCTTCGTCGTATTGCTTATTGCAGACTCTGAAGGGATGCCTTCAAGCCGCGAAAGAGAGCCCACATTTGAGGCTGGGCCTCCGTGATATAAGAGATAGCAGCAAGTAAGGCGGCAAACTCCGCTGCTGTTGATGTCGTCTTGTGACACACAATGATCTTCACAGTCACTTGGCAGGCCGGAATTACAACAGCACCTGTGGAGCTGTCGGCTAAGACCGATAAAACGGCGTAAATGTGCGTGCGTCCTCTGGCCATACTTCTCGTTGAGTAGTGCAAATGTCGCCTGTCGTAGCGCCACTGTTGAATGACGGGGCGTCTTCGTTATTCCCGGAATTATGAGTCGTACCTGTGGTTGTTGTAAGGTTTTTTTGAAGGACCTGCATGCACCCTCAGTAGCCCCGCCACGTTGGTGTAGTGGTTACGGCGCTCGACTGCTCACCCGAAGGTCACGGGATCGAATCCCGGCCGCGGCGGCTGCATTTCCGATGGAGGCGAAAATGTTTGAGGCCCCTGTACTTAGATTTATGTGCAGGAACCCCAGGTGGTCGAAATTTCCGGAGCCCTCCACTACGGCGTCTCTTATAATCATATCGTGGTTTTGGGACATTAAACCCCAGATATAATTATGATTACTCTCAGTAAAGGAGCAGATCCCAATTTATTGTGGAATGTGTGCCCTATCAATATCACCAAAACACGTGATTACAAAGTTGCCCAAGCTTTATCCAGCGCTCACTCAATGCAACTGTGCATGACTTACACCTTACAATATGGCAACAGTTGACTAGTGAATACAGTTTGTGTTAAATTAGCGCAACGTAATTGTTCATACACTTGCACATTATAAAATCATGGTCATTCACTGTTGGTAGCACCACCCATCTCCGGCTGTTCAGGAGACCTCGGTTCCGTCGATAGAAGTGGGGCCAGGGTGTTCTTTACACTCGTGCCCGGCGATTTGTGACAGATGAAGCCTGCGTCAGAAGGACACAGCATTTATAACTGAAAGTTCCACGAGAAAAATATAACAAAGTATGCACACGCCACGATGAAATTGTTTGTTTAGATCTGTATGGGTATAACTGCAGTGAGGATCTGTGTGGGTAGAACCAGCATTTTGCATTCGCCAGTAAAAATGCCAAAGAGGGCAAGAGCGAAAAGCACGCTTTGCCATTACTTTATGAATACCTTCTATGTCAAAGGTGTAAACCATATTTATTTATTTATTTATTTATTTATTATTTATTTATTGAATACTGCTGGCCTGGATTTCCAGGCATTGAGCAGGAGTGGATTAGTTACATTTTGAGTGCAATGTACGTGAACAGCAAAAAAGAGCTGACTTACCAACAAAACAACACAAAAAGTCAACTGGTGTGTTGAATATGCCACTGTATGCAATAACACAATTTGTAGTGGCAAACATTCGGTATACAAATATAAGTAGTGTCGCTTTTACACAATGCATTATTTCACACTTCAAATGCCTAAAAAAGAAACAAGTGTGTTTAGTGCGCTTTACAATTTAGTGCACTCCGTATTATCAGAAAAAAAAAACATGGTTGATTCCTCCGTCATAGGAATCGGAATAACACAAAAGTAAAACGTGCCCTTACAGAAAACTGAATGTTTACTGTACATTGATATAAGGGGAGTTTGTAAAATGTATATTGTTCTCTGGCAGCTAATGCCATCGTTTAACGTGTATGCACCAACTTTGATGATTGGTGGTACATCTCCACCCCGACGACTAACGTCCACGTTAAATGATTAAACAAACCCTTGTGGTAGCTGTAGTAGTCAGCGAGGAAAGCGTAATCAAAGAAGTATGTGTGATTGCCAGAAGAGCGTCTCATATTGGACGCAGAACTTGGTCGCCATCCCGCGGCATGTTAAAATGTGATTGAACACCACGGCCGGACTAGAGGGAAACGCAGAGCGCGTCGTGCCGCCCAGGTAGCCCGGCCGCGACTTTCTTCGGGGCGAGCGCGTCAGCGGGGAACGCGGTGTTACAGCCAGGTGTGGCAGGCACGCGTCGCAGAGCTATTTTTGGTTTGGATTAGCGTGATGCTATGAGCACGGCCGCTACATAAAAAAAACAGGTGCGGCCTGCTGCGTGGCGCCGAAACCGCGTCCGGCGCCTAGTTCTCCTTGCGCAGGCACTGGCGCCACCACACTGGTACAGCTGTTCACGGAGAAGCGCTTCGACAGCCGCGTTTGTACGCCCGACGCGGCCCGACACTTACTACAGTCAGGCCGTAGATAACGCGTTTTATAGCTGCACATTACACGTTGAATATTGAAGTCGTCATTAGAACTGCCGATTACCCCACATATGTGAACAGTTTTCCCTAGGAGTACCAGTGTTTTGTAGATTGGGCCTCAATACTCTCCACGAATGCTGCCCGTTTGACTCACCTGAAATGAAGAGTGTCAATCACTGATCCCCTTAATGGGCAGACAGTCGTCGGGCAGATTCCAAGGGCTGACTTATCGGCCCACCGAAACGCACCACGAAAGCACAGAAAATTTAACTGTAGGTCCTGTTAGTGCGCCAACAAATGCCGGTTGTGGTCCAAAGCAAGAGTTAGAGCCAAGAGTTGACAACACAAACAAAATATATTCTCAGTTAGGGCAGTACGAGCATCACGCAAACATCCACACTCGGCAGGTATCAATTACAACTCACAACATCACTTAGATGGTGTTTAAAACAACGGGAACAAACTTACCGTGCTACAAATGCACTCTCATCCATTAGAAACTATCCAAGAACACTTAAAGGCCTTGAATATTCACCAAACGTGTACAGCCCACAATTCTTCGAACGTTTCTGGAATATTTCTCTTCCAGGAAACACTCAAACGAACTCCAGCTCTGGTCACCGTCATTCGGCGACACTCTTCTAAACAGTGCTCCCACGGTGTCATCACTAGATCATCCAAGATCGACTGGTGGTGGTGGTAGTGGCTTGATGAGGAAAAGGCGCCCAATTTCTGCAGCCCGGTCGGGAGCACGGCACAGCGCCTACACGACTCACACGAACAACATAACTTCTTCGCCGACTTCACCATACCGTCCTACCCTCCGTCGTCTCTCGTTTGGATCCTTCCCGATTTCGCGAACATGTTCGGCTCGTAGTACCGTAGTACGTAGCGCAGAGACAGCTAGGGGAAAGGGATTCGTCTCGCCGGTTCGTTTGCGGAATCGGTCGGTTCCACTTTGATTTCTTGAATTCTCCCGATCTGCGCGGGTGTTAGGGCCCGCTCACGCTAGCGGCACGGCAGCTCGCCGTCTGCCGTTTTCCGTTCTCAGGCTGCCGTGCGCAAGCGATTTCGTTCGCGCACGTTAGCCGTTCTTTGCCGTTGGAAGAATAGGTCCGAGACCCATTTTCGTGCCGTTCTGCGGCTGCCGGAGACCACCGTGGCCAATCAGCGACGGAGGAGCGGTTGCCATGACTACGGAGCGCCGCGTCGTCTGCTTTCGGCTTTCCGCGTCATGTGCGTCTGCCGCGGGACGCTTCGAGCTGCTTGCTTTCTGCTCCCCATTTTTCAAGCTAGAAGTGCGCATGTCGTTCATATCATTGCCAGGCATGGTTCCAGCAGTCAATAGAGCCTTTTAGTCTGCCCGGCATTAAAAAAAGCGTCGCGTAAAACCAAATAAAGTGTCCCCAAGCTGGCGCCAGGTCAAGTGGCGCCAGCTATGGAGGATAAGAAACAACTAACAAATGCGTAATCCATGTCCTCCGAGCATTCAGACGCGCTCATCTCGACTCGCTAAGCCTACAGCATTGATTATTTGAGCACGGCTCTCAAAAACGGGGCTGAATCGGCACGAATACTTTGCTGTCGAAGCTTAAGGACATGAATCTAAGGCAAATGGAAGCATCAGTTCGGAGCTTACACGCAACAGAGCGCACGGCGGCCACTTGATAGATTCGAGGTGGACGACAACCGCTTTTAGCAGTGCGGCCATGTTTTTCGGAGGCTCGCCGGCGAAGCTTGCCGTGCAAGTAGGACAGCTTTCGCGCGTGCGGCGACGGCGGACGTTCTGCGGCACCGCGCCGTTGCGGCGGGCTTGCCGCTAGCGTGAGCGGGCCCTTAGGCTGTCGCAACCGCGACGGCGACTTCGGTGGAGAGGGTAGGGGTTCGCCCTGGGCGCCTTTTGATGCTCGTCTGTTTTTTTCGTTGCGCGCACCCGTTGGGTGTAACAGCAGTAACAGTCGGCGCAGTGGCTTGATGCTGTCGTCAGTATGAGGCGGCGCGCGCCTGTTTTAGCGCTCGTTTGTGAGAGAAAGAAGTGCTCTGTTACGAATATTACGCTTCCCGACACTGTAGATCGCATGGGAATACGTGGTACTTCACAGTAGCGTCTTCTCACACGTTCGAGTTGCACACCGACACGCAACAGCTTCGCGTCATCACACCGCTAGAAAAAACCGTCTGCCACACACACGCGCACCAGAAAACCGTACTCAGGCGCAGGAAACATGAGGCAAGCTGCTCACACGCGCGGTTACACACAAGAAGGACATGAGAAAGCACACGAAAATGCACATGGACACGCATAAATCCTGAGGCGACCACATACTAACACAAACCGGCGTCTGCCTTGAGGACCGTGCTTGTGGCGCCCTCACCCAAAACAGCTGCCGCTCAGCCGACCCGCGTTCGCCCATTGACGGCGACGCGACGCAGCAGGCCGCACCTGTTTTTTTTTTATGTAGCGGCCGCTCGCTTCCGTGCACGTGCAGAGCTCTCGCGGTGCACTTGCGGCGTCTCACAATGTACCGCGTGCAGTGCGGCTTCAAAAGGATCTTCAAGCTTGACTGGCACTTCCGCAAAGCGAACTTGATAAAATGAGGAAGGCTCGTCAATCACGTTAACGGTGAAGAGCAGACGATCGACGACAACCACGCCCGACTCAAAGCGAAATGCATTTCGCGATTACACCGTGTAGGACGTATACCTCGAGGTAAGTCTAATTCTGTCACGTTAAAGATGAATAATGGTCCACATGCACTCCGAAATGAAGCCGTACACGCTATCGATGTTCTGCGGCGTGGACTACGAATCATATGATTGTTGTTTTGATATGGCATGCTTACAGTAGCAGCCGTGTACTTTCGTGAACAAACGTTTGCGGCGTGCGAAAAAAAGATTATACGGCCATGGCACTGCTTCCTGAGAAGGTTAGAGTCAAGTCCTCCGTGCCGCTTGAGAATCACCCGCCGATTAAGACGCGAGGCAGCTAGCTGAGCTTCAACCACTGTGAAGCAAGATGAACTGCTCGCCTCGTTTTTTCGGCTCTCGCGTCATGCTTGCAGTCTCTTTTTATGATATCTACTTGACAGACGTATAAAACCTGTTGCGTGAACGCGGCTAGAAAATCGCACAAAGTCAGAAGGTGGTTAATTCAAGGTTGCAATTGCAAAGCATGTATGAAGTGCCAGTTATATTTAGCGGCTTAAATATATATCACCCCAATAAAGTGACAAAAACAAAGCAAACCTGCAGAACGATGTCAAAGCTTGCTGAAAATGCACAGACGTCCGTTCCGGCGTGATAAAGCAGCCTTCCCGACGCGTGAAATGCAGGCGCCGAACTTCTGACAATGTGCGGAGTTCAGTTGAATTCAACCAACCGCGCAACGCTAACGGTATAACGCGAATGTGAACGTTCAACAACGACGGGTAGGTCTCACGAGCAGGGGGAATCAAAACACAAAGTTGCTTCACCTACAACCGTAACTGGACTTTAACAATGCGAGAAGACAGCGAGTAATCATTACTGTAGTCGCTGCGTGCATGCGTCCCGTTACTTACCGATTCAGGTAGTCGGAACGAACGAAAGCGATGAACTCAGACAGCCAAAATAGAAGGCGAGACAGCGCTGTCAGCTATCCACGCTTGCCGCCTTTATTTCTCGTGCGACACGCCCGGGAACCGATACAGTTTAACACGTGAATCGTGTGCCTTGTCTGCACTGTTGTGGCTGGCCACTAAACCGCAATACTTCGGACCACGCTTGCGCTTCCGCGGGGTCGCTTCTGCCATCGTGGAAATGCGCAGCTTCGCACAGCAAGCCTCTCGGTTCAACGTGCCGAGCTGACGGCCCCACAGTTACCCGCACCGAGAGAAGGACGCGAGCGCACGTGCGCTACCGCTACTGCCGCTACCGTGAAAGGGGCTGAGTCGGCCGCGCGACGGTTCAGAGTTTTCCGACAGAGCCGCAGCGCGGCTGGCGCGGCGCTGTCGTCGCGCCGCAAACTTGAGCTTGGGTTCCCTATGAGCGAGGCCGACGCTTTTACCACGCTCGGGCCAATGTCGCCACCTCGCGGTGTGTTAAGGCATTGACAAAATTGAACTTCTATTGAAAACGCGCCGAATAGGACGGACGTGTAAGGCGTTGCAGGTGCTAATCGTGGAGGCCAGAGTAATGACGAATTACTTTACCTTACCTCTCCCAGAGGGCAACACCACCCCGCCGACCGGGAGAGTGGTATATATAAAAGGCGCGTTTGTAAAGCCTCTACTGTCTCTGACCGTGGCGCAGTGGATGTCGTGCCCGGCATCTGTTGCGGATCGAGCGGTCGTGGGTTCGATGCCCGGTGCTGGAACCTTTTTTTTCTTTGCCATCTATTCGTGTACCTTTTTTTCGATGTCATTTCCGTGACGGAAATGCGTCACTGAAGTCTTGGTGGACCCCGGCATAAAACACTTTCGTGTTAAAAAGCAAGCAGTGAAAATAAGAGAGCAAACAGCGCTAAACACAGGACGGAAAAGAACGACAGACACAAGCGCTGAACTAACAACCACTGGCTTATTGCTTGGATATGCAATATATACGGAAGCACTGCGCAGGAGAACAACAAAAACACACTAACTGCGCAATGCGCAAAGAGGCGTGAGAAGTCATCATAATAGATGAGTTGGCAGAACAGGCTGTCATGTTTTGGACAAGTAATTGAGTTCGCAGTTATGTAGATAAATTGAAGGAATACTGACGCACGCGTTTCCGTGTGCATAGATATGGTACGCTTCACTAATCTCCCGTGTTCTTTGCTGATTGTACGCTTCCAAAACTGCAGGGCTTAAAGTCAGGAAGGGGGGCCCGGCTGCCCCCCCCCCGCCCGGCAGTCCGATGGCGACACTGCGGCACCCATTTGAAAAATGCTGGAGTTGAATTTTTTGGCAGTAGGGCATTGTTCGGGCAAATTATACTCTGCAATTTTCCGAATAATGATTTAATCGCGAATGTTTGGCTGACGGGGTGTCAGCAAAACAGAAGAAAACAGGTATCGTCATACTGCTGAATGCAATTCACTGAGGCACTGAAAACCACGGGCAACACCTATTGAAACCACGGGTCACCACCTTGTTCGACAGAGCGTCTTGACCCAGCATACTGTTTCACGAGGCACCTGAGTGTGAAGCTACCTCCTCGTGAATCAGTAATGGTTCACCTTGGTCTGTTTAGTCTCAATAATAATTCTTTTAGTTGTGCATCACAAGTCTGTAATTGCAGAGACACATGTATTTTGCCTAGCCTATTAGGCAAGTGGTAGTGAAAATAAAATATAGCATTTTCGTGCCTGAGGTTCTGAATCCAATGAGTCAACTAATGTTACTTATTTTGAGCTCAAATATCTTTAAGCTTTTACATACCGAGTTATTTTTGAGAAATCGTTCCCAAAAGAGTTTCACTTAATGCTTGATTGGATTGGCATGTTGAATGAATGCCCGAAATACATTCGGGATAATATATTTGTATAGGATTCATAAGCATTTGTTCAGTTCTAGAGACAGTGGGCTTCACTGTAATGTCATCATCACAAACACCTCTCTCAACGTTTAATCTATAGCATACATATATACAATGAAATCTCGTTGATACGATTCCGCATAATACGTTTTTGTTTTTATTCCCGGCCAACATGCATTGGAAATAATGCAGTTTCATGCATTTTATGCGATGAAATCTGTGCCCAAAATGGGATAATCCGACCGCGAAAGTGATATATATACATATATACCGGGTGTCCCAGCTATCTTTAGCCAAGGGTTAAAAAATACAATATTAGAGGCAGGCGAGTGAAATCAGTTGCAAATTGCTGACAGCCACCTTGCGCGCTACAGACAATTTTTTGTTTTGTAATTAACTAATTTGTTAATTAGGACGATTTAACTAAATTGCTAAATATTGACTTTAGGCAAGAAATCCTGCTTGCAAAGTTCGAGAGCGTCCTCAAAAACCCCAACTGCATTATTTGCGATAAAGAAAGTCTCACGTATACCATTTTTTCCAAGCTGCAAGGAAAGCCCGCGAAATACAAAAAGAACCACGTGACTAGCGCGCTCGCGCGCCGCGAGAATGCTGCCCTCAGCCGAGGTTTGAGCGAACGAGATCACCTGCGGCCGGGACTCGCCGGCTCCGTTGCAGCGGTAGGCCGATAAGTTAAAGGTGGTTTCTTGGCCCGCGCTCGCTACAAGTTGCACCGTCACGCGCGCAGCTGGCTGGCAACGGGCCAAGAAACCACCTTTAACTTATCGGCCTACCGTTGCAACGGAGACGCCGAGTCGCGGCCGCAGCTGATTTCGTTCGCTCAAACCACGGCTGAGGGCAGCATCCTCGCGGCGCGCGAGCGCGCTAGTCACGTGGTTCTTTTTTTATTTCGCGGGCTTTCTTTGCAGCTTGGAAAAAATGGTATACGTGAGACTTTCTTTATCGCAAATAATGCAGTTGGGGTTTTTGAGGACGCTCTCGAACTTTGCAAGCAGGATTTCTTGCCTAAAGTCAATATTTAGCAATTTAGTTAAATCGTCCTAATTAACAAATTAGTTATTTACAAAACAAAAAATTGTCTGTAGTGCGCAAGGTGGCTGTCAGCAATTTGCAAGTCATTTCACTCGCCTGCCTCCAATATTGTATTTTTTAAACCTTGGCTAAAGATAGCTGGGACACCCTGTATCTATATATATATATATATATATATATATATATATCCACTTTCGCGGTCGGATTATCCCATTTTGGGCACAGATTTCATCGTATAAAACGCATGTTGGCCGGGAATAAAAACAAAAACGGTGCACCGCTCAGGAATTGGCTGACAGCCACATGCTTTGCGGTGCTGGGCTAAATGACTGGGCACTGATCCGGTAAGCGAGTGCGCGTGCTCTCGTAACCGGTCGTTCAAAGCATATTCCGCACTTAAATGGAATCTTGTATACTACAGCTTTCCTACATTCAACAAATTGCTTTCTGTGCTTTTTCTCACAGATATATTTCTTGTCCCTTTTGTTAACTTTTCGGCACATAGCTGCAAGTTTATCATTGCGCACTCTTGCAAGCAGTGATAACCAAGACATGTGGGCGACGTTCTTGTGACACCTCGCTACAGCACTGGTGAATAAAGGCACTATCATTTCGTCTTAAGTGCGGTAATAAAAGCGGAAACAGAAGAACACTCGATTATTTCTCTGGGTAAAAGGTTGTAATCTCGGAAGGTACAGGAGAAAAAGAATTCACGTAAGAGTTATTTTTGCTCGAAATTTTCGCTGACCATGTTTGAGTGCAAAGATCGAGTGGAACGCTGTGCTAGTGGTTTCAAGTACATGCTTTTGCGGTTTCGAGCTTGTAATGGTATAGCGTATAAAATATTTTTAGCCTTTCGCGATGGCGCCTGATTGGTAGGGATTCTAGATTTGCTGAAATTAGAAGAGCGCTTGGGGAAATCATCCAACTGTACGAATTAAAAATAAACCTAGCTGCCTTTCTCTCAATATTTTCTAGTTTGCTGATATTTGCATTTGTGTGCGGATTCCATACTGCTGCAGCGTATTCCACTGTTGGTCTTATATAGGTTTTACAAGCCAAACGCTTTACATCTCTTGAAGCCTTGGAAAGTGTTCCCCGCAAGACTTTACCATTTTGGTTGAAGCATATTTCCCAGCTATACATATAACAGAAATAAGAGGAAAGACAAGGCAGATCTCTTGCCTTCAACTGTTCAAGTTAACTCACAAACAGAAAGTATATCCAATGGGCAAAGAAATTCTTCAAGAAATGTGCCAGAAATTAACATTCAAGCAGGTGAGCAAAAAAATTTCACCCGCTACAGAAGTCGTTGTGGGTAAGGTTCTTTTTAAGATATGCCACTTCCCGCCCTGCCCGTTCAAGAATGCCACGCTTACATATTTATCACCAGCCATGAAAATGGAGCAGTCTTCATGCCTGTCTGTCTAGAAAGCAGTCAAAGCCTACATTTCTGATTAAAAACACGAGTTCCATTTTTAGTTTTAACAGTCAAGCCAATAATGGAGTACATTGCTCAGTACATTTGCTTGCATATCAAGTGGCTTCTTTGCATGTGTGAGTGTTTCAATTTCGTCAGCTGAAGCCTAGTACTGTGTGGCAGTTGAGCTGCCTCTGCCCTTTCACTCCTCGTTTTTATGTTAGGTGTAGGCATTAGGAGATACGTCACAGCTAAAGCAATCACGCAAACTAGCCCAACTCTCAGATTTAACTTCGCCTACTGAGCAACAATATGTTTAGTAAGAAAACGTACAAAAACTACAAGGCATATTGTCACGGGCGAAACAAGACAGAGAACCAGGAGCCGACGTCTACCCCAGAACCAGAGCAGCTCGTTTGCGCTCGTTGCGATTGCGCTCGTTGCCTTATGTCCTGTACGTTTTCGTTTGTGTCGTTTGTGTTCACTAAGCGCACTTTTGAAGATGAAGAGCAGCAAAAACGTTCTCGTCTTCTTCACACCCAAACGTGTACGTGCCACAGCGGGATGGTATGTGTTATTACCCCCTCTCCCAAAGAAGCATCGTCTCGATGCTGTATATGAGGGCAAAAGAAAAGTGAAGGATACTATACAAGCGAAATAAATGTGTCGTAACACAAAAGAACGTAGTCTACTGCTGTCAAACAATGAGTCAAATAACAGCAAAGAACAAAACGAAAAAGAGAAAACAAGGGGACACACGCTAAGTGGTCAATGAAGTCAATGTCACTCCACAGTCGAGTACAGCGGGAAAAGTACGGTTTCAGCCTGGAAACATGGATGACTTCAGTTTGTGGAATGCGACGGGAACGTCTCAAAGTGCCTTCTGGAAGAACTTCATAAGTAACGTCGCTGAGACGTCGTACGACCTTGTAAGGTCCGAAGTAGCGGCGCAGCAGCTTTTCTGAACGGCCACGCTGTCTGATGGGGGTCCACACCCAGACTTCATCACCAGGCTTGAAAGTAGCTTCTCGGTGACGAAGATTGTAGCGGCGTGCGTCTGCAGTTTGGTGACACTTAATAAGGCGTCGCGCGAGTTGACGGGCCTCCTCGGCGCGTTGAGCGAACATCGCAGCATCCGTGTAAAACATTCCTAGATTGTCGGGGAGGAGCATGGCGTCGAGCATTGTGGTGACCTCTCGACCGTAGACTAAGCGAAAAGGGGCGAAACCGGTACTTTCTTGAACTGCAGTATTATGCGCAAAAGTGACGTAAGGAAGGATATCGTCCCAGTTCCTGTGGTCAATGGCTACATACATTGACAGCATGTCTGCAATTGTCTTGTTCTGTCGTTCAGTCAGCCCGTTTGTTTGCGGGTGATAGGCCGTTGTTTTGCGATGTCCCGTGCCACTTAACCTCAAGATCTTGCAGCATCTCTGCGGTGAAAGCTGTCCCACAATCAGTGATGACGACAGCTGGCGGTTGTTAACGAAAAAATGGGCGACGTCTGCTGCGGTAGCTTTTGGAAGAGCCTTTGTTTCGCAGTACCGTGTTAAGTAATCGGTAGCGACCACAATCCACCGATTTCCAGACGAAGACGTGGGGAATGATCCCAGCAAGTCTATGCCAATCTGATGAAAAGGCGCTTTCGGGGTGGCTATTGGTTGTAGCAGTCCCGCTTGTCGTATAGGTGGAGTCTTACGTCGTTGGCAGTCGCGACACATGCGAACGTAGTGATTCACAGTCTTCGCGAGACGTGGCCAGTAGTAGGAGAGGCGAATCCGTTGCAACGTGCGCGTATAGCCAAGGTGTCCGGACGATGGTTCATAGTGACAAGCACGTAAAAATGTTGTCACGAATCGTGGATGGCGCAACTGGCAGGTATGTAGCTTGCGTACGGTCAAAGTTCCTCTTATAAAGGACTCCATCCCGGAAACAAAAGGAGGCTAGCGAGCGTGCGAAAGTTCGAGGAGGTTGAGGAAATTTTGGACGAAACGCCTGTAGTACGCAGATAGCCCCAGAAATCGGCGTAGGTCGCGCTTATTTGTGGGCACGGGAAATGCGGCAACGGCGCTGGTTTTCTTGGGGTCGGGGCGGATGCCGACATGACTTACAACGTGGCCAAGGAGCAGTTCTTCGTATCCAAAATGGCAGTTCTCAGGTTTGAGAGAAAGCCCAGCTGTTCTAACTGCCTGAAGGACTGTCTGCAGGCGCTGGATGTGTTCAAACGTGTAGGCGAAGACCACCACGTCGTCAAGGTAAACAGGATACGACTTCCATTTGAGCTCTGTGAGAACCAAATCCATCATCCTTTGAAAAGTAGCTGGCGCTGAGCATAGACCGAAAGGCAGGACCTTAAACTCGTAGAGGCCGTCAGGAGTAATAAAAGCCGTCTTTTCGCGGTCATGCTCGTCAACTGCGATTTGCCAGTAGCCACTACGTAAATCCATGGAAGAAAAATATCTGGCATTGCGTATACGGTCTAAGGAATCATCTATTAGGGGCAGAGGATAAACGTCTTTTTGGTGACCTTGTTCAATTTCCGATAATTGACGCAAAAGCGCAACGTACCATCCTTCTTCTTTACTAACACAACTGGTGAAGCTCAGTGACTGGTCGATGGCTGGATGACGTCGTCTTTAAGCATCTGCTGAACTTGGTCACGTATAGCCTCTTGGTCCTTTTGCGACACCCGATAGGCATGTTGTCGAATGGGTCTTTCGGTGGGTTCGGTGATAATACGATACTGAGCAAGTGGTGTCTGTTTAACATTCTAAAAAGACAGGGCGTGCAAACACGGACACAAGAAAGAAGTCAGGACACCACAAACGCCGACTAACAACTGAAGAGACGCACAACGGCTGAAAAGAAAGAAGGCACGAAAACTTATCTGCGCATGCCCATGCAACAGGCGAACATATCAATCCGGCACGCGTGGCGGTCTACGTGGAAGATAACTGTTAAGGCATTTGATTTCATCTTTATGCAAGTTATTCGACGGTTGGCTCACGCATGCGCTACCACTATTCTCGATATGCCATGCTTCAATCATCAGGCGCGTTTCTTCATTTCTATGCCGGTACATTACTGCGCATTCATCAAATTTTGGCGTGCACTTACAATCTCGACAATGTAAAGAAAGATTAGAAGGTGAGCCTCCTGTTAGCCACCCCTTATGTTCCAACAATCTCTGGTTAATGCATCGGCCCGTCTGTCCAACGTAGAAGCGGCCGCAGCTGAAAGGGATCTTATATACCACACTCGTACGGCAATCAGTGAATTTTTTGGTATGTTTTACGAAACACATATCCGTCCGCTTCTTGTCTTTTACTCCCTCATTCTTCCTCTGCACAGCGGCACAAATCTTACCTAGCTTAGTGGCAGCCGTGAAAACAACATTAACGCCGTATCTACTTCCTACTTTCTTTAGCCTGTGAGATACGCGATGAATGTACGGATACCTACCACACGTTTCTTCTTATCGCTTTCTGCAACCATGCTCGGACTTAACACAATAGACTTCTTTAAACGTTCAGCGACCGTGGCCACTGCATCACGAGGATACCCTACATCTAAAAGACGTGCAACCTGTGCGTTAAAGCTATCACTCATTTTGTGCTCACACGACTTGGTGAGGGCTGACTTAAGGCAAGACATGGCGATGCCGTTTTTTACAACTTTCGAGTGCTTTGACGAAAAATTTAACAGCGGTTTCGAACATCTAGGAGAATACTGCCAACACACGTGGTTCTTCTGGAACGTTAAGAAAATGTCTAGAAATTGTATTCCATTATTCTGAGGCACCTCTTTAGTAAAGCTCAGCCCTCCTCCATTTAATTCAAATTTTTCACTCACGGAAGTTACCAACTTTTCAAAGTCCTCACCACTACAAAAAATCAAGTAATCGTCCACATAACGAAAAACCTTAATAACCGAATTACCTAAGGCGCCTTCCAAAAGATTGTCAATCTTGCTAAGGTATAAATCACTAAGAGCCGGAGCAACTTTAGAACCAATACATATCCCTGATTTCTGCACATAAACGCCTTCCTTCCAACCTACCAGCGTCGACTTTAAATACATGGAAAGGATTTCTAGAAATGCCCCTGTAGAAACACCACATTTTTCGGTGAAAACCGTCTGGTCCTCTTGTTCGTTAATACATTCATTAACACATTTTAACAAGTCCTCATGCGGCAAATAATAATACAGGTCTTCAATATCCATACTAAAGGCCTTACAACAGCCGGGGTTCTCCTCTGAGAGGAACTGAACTAGCGCCTGAGAATTACGCATACGAAAAGGGTCTGAAAAACTCAAAGAGGTTAAGCAGTTCTGCAAATAACTAGATACAGCGACCTGCCAGGTGCCTTGCTCTGAAACGATTGCTCGAAACGGAATCTCGTTCTTATGTGTTTTGGCTAAAAAAAACAATTCCAAAGTTAGTGATTTGGCCTTCTTGACATTGCAAGCTATTCTCTCAAGATTATGTCTTAACAAAAGGTCGACAGCACGTTGCCTAACTACCGATGGCTTAAGTTTTACCGTCGTAAAATTCTTTGCTATGGCTGTTAATGCTTTTTCTGAGAACAAACTGTCCGGCATAATTACAAAATACCCTTCCTTATCTGAAACTACTGGCCTGAGTTTCTTCTCGACACAGTAATTAACCAAAGGCCGGATAGGATCAGAACACTTGAGATGCATATTAGAACCCTTGATGCTAGCAACGCAGTCAGCTCTCTGTTATTCTAAGTCTGTTTAACCTTCGACGTTGTAGCGAAGCAGCCTTGAAATAACCTGAGCATACGCAAAAGGCTTTCTCGTTGTGCTTAGGGTAGACCCTGGTTTACGTCGACAGTGCTCGTGAATTCCTCGGTAGAATTATCGCCAGACGAAAGTGAAACCGATGTTGACGAACCCTGGGCGTCGGCAATTTCCTTAAAGTATGCAATGGTGGTGCGTCTGGCAAGATGGCGATATTCGTCGCTGAAGTTCGTGACCAGCAGGTGAGCTCGTCTGTTGCTAGGCTGAATGATTCCTCGAGCAATGCAGATTTGTCGTGAAAGAAGGAAAGACAAATTTGCCTCCGCAATTATAGCGTTGGACACGGCCTGGCCCAATTCCAGTCACAAAGAGACTGCTTCGAGGCGGCGGAGTCACAGAATCATCGGCAACACGTAACGCTGTCTTCGGTAGTTCGGTGCTCTCAGTGGCAGCAGGAAAAGATTCCTCGAATGACACAAGTAATTCACGGAGGTCAATGACTGCGCCGTATTCACGAAGAAAGTCCATTCCCAGGATGACTGGCCGAGAGCAGACAGGCAACACGAGGAAAGACCCTGTAAATGTCGACGCACTGATTCGAATATGTGACGTGCACATTCCAGTCTGCATCACCAGATGGCCACCTGCCGTGCGCAACTGGGGTCCTTGCCACGGTGTAATAACTTTTCTCAGTTCAGATGCCAGTGCGGCGCTCATAACAGAATAGTCGGCACCGGTGTCAACGAGGGCGGTGACAGCATGGTTGTCCACGAATACGGCGATGTCAGCAGAAACGATATTTTTCTTGTCGGAAAACAATGAAAAACCGGAACGGTCGTCGTCGGGTCGTTGCGTCGAGGGAGGTTCTTTCAAAGTCCGTCGGTCAGCGACTTCACTCCCAGAAGTCGCGGTTCCTAGTTTCCCCTGCGGGGACTCGGTGACCGGCTCCTGAAAGAAGCGTAAGACGACGAGGGCAAGCTAGGTGATGTAGACCGGCGAGGCGATGGCGATCTCGATTGGCAGCGCTGATCTCGATTGGCGGCGCTGAGAATTCGCTGGCCTGTGAGATACGGCTCGATTTCGCGGGGGCGCTCACCGTAGCCTGGGCATCGAGCATCAGGGTGGAAGCCGCGGAGACCTAGTTGACGGTACTAACAGTTGCGATACACCTGACCCGCTTCGCCGCAGTGGTAGCAGAGCGGACGATTATCCGACGGGCGCCACACAGTCGCCTTGCTAGCACTTTGTCTCGAGGCAGACGGCAGATATGTGGGTGCGCTCGGAAACCTTGACCCGGGAGACGGACTCGAAACGGTGTCCGGGAATGGGTGCGTAGCCTGGTCCATTGTCCGTATAGTGAGACCTGGTGCTGGTGGCGCAGAAGATCGCAGTGCCGCCGCATATGTCAGGACGAGGGCCTCAGGTATTGGTGGTGCGAGCGGCGCAAGAGGTGCAACCGCTTGCCTTATTTCTTGTCTGATTACGTCCGCGAGTGCAGTCACAGGTGGTTGGGCTCCTACTGCATGGAGTTGTCGCAGTTCGTCCAGCACGATACTTCGTATGAAGTCTGCGAGGGCCTGCCTCTCGCTGTCAGATCGGATGGAGCATCCAGTGGCTGTGATGTCGTTGCGTTCGTACTGTGACGACCGCTGCTGGAGAGTACGCTCTATTGTGGTTGCCTCACTGATGAACTCGGCCACAGTTGTCGGTGGATTGCGCACGAGTCCAGCGAAAAGCTGTTCTTTCACTCCACGCATCAAGTTCCGCACCTTCTTTTCCTCTGACATGGCAGGGTCGGCGCGCCGGAAGAGTCGAAGCATGTCTTCGACAAACATTGAAACTCGCTCGTTCGACCGCTGATTCCTACACGAGATGGCTTGTTCAGCTTTGTCCTTCCTTTCGGCGTTGCGATACGCGTCGCGGAGCCGTCGACTAAACTCTTGTCATGTCGCAAAGGAGCTCTCGTGGTTCTCGTACCACGTTTTCGCAGAATCTTCCAATGCAAAGTAAACTCTCCGCAGATTGCGAACATCGTCTCTTCGTTGATGCTGGTAACGCGATCAAAGTGGTCGAGCCAGTCATCCACATCTTCGAAAATGTCTCCATGGAATGGTCTTGGTATTTGTGGCGCATGAAAAACATGCGCGAGAGGAGAACAATGGGCATCGTAAGTTTGACTCGCCTGGCTTGTCGTCGGAGTCGTCATTATTTCGACTCTCGATGACAAGGGACCAAATTCGGGGGGTAATCCTCGCAGGCGGCGGCTGCTTCTTGCTCTGGGAGCTGTAGCTGTCTCCAAGGTGCTAGGAGTGACGGCTGACACTTGGGAGCCAAGGTACATGTACCCAGCACCTCCACCAGTAATGTCGCGGGTGAAACAAGACAGAGAACCAGGAGTCGACGTCTGCCGCAGAACCAGAGCAGCAAAAATTTTCTCTGCTTCTTCACACCCAAACATTTATATGCCACAGCGGGATGGTATGTGTTGATATTGACGTAATTTTTGTCTGTTTACCCAAGTGAGATGCGAACATCTTTAGGAAGTTCGTATCCTGCAGCATATTTCCATTGCTCCTAAACAAAATTCCACTACGCCACAAGAATTCAGGGTAGGTTTGTTCTAATTTCTATTGTATACAAACTAATATACTGGTAAGTGCATTTTGTATGTCATAACTACTCTTCATAGGCTTCTCTACGAATAAATGCAATAACTCTGCTCACAGTGAAGTGTGTTTTCAAACTTCAGAACATCAATTTACTTTGGCTTTACTGCAGTTGTGCAAATCGGTTACACTAAAGCCTGCAGAACACAACAGATAAGAGGAATGTTCCGTTTTAAAAGTGGCATATCCTCTGTGGGATATACTTGTAAGAATATTATTTTTTTTTATAACTATAAACCCACACTTACTGACAAGCAGTCTACGACAGCCAAATGCTTCTTTTGAAGTAAGAAATCACAAAAGACTTTAACAGACTCACAGTGGAATTTTAAGGTACATGTCTTGGTTTGTAAGAAGCAAAAGATAGCACACCCCAAACCACTATTCAGAGCTGTTTGATTTAGTCAGCACGTTGAAAAGAATTAAACATGTTTCGCCTAACTTAGCAGCTAAGTTTATTGATGGCGTGTTATAAATGGGCTAGGTGTTTACTAGCAAACATGCACCAAACATCACATGCAAATATAAGGGGACCGCCAACACACAAGAAGACATCAACTGACTCGTGTGGCATACAATATCTTATTAGGTTGTAGCGATGTTTTAAGTAGCAGTAAGGACAATGTTAATGACCAAGCTGTGGAACGCCAGAACAATGTAAAAAAGTATGGAAGTCACTGAGCATTACAGTGCAAGGAGTGTGCATGCAAGAATTTCCTTCAGAAAGACGGATATACAATAAATGCAGAAATGAAGGATGGTGAAGATCTAGATGCAGGCTGTATGCAAGGTTGGCGACAAAATAGTGAGCACGCCATCAATAGACATTGGAGCAAAAGTAACATTCCTCAACGATAAGACACTCGATGTGTCCCTTTTTTTCCTTTCTTCTGTGAAAATTACTTTTTGAAACTGCAATATATGGCTGGATTTGGCTAATAACCTTCAAATGGTAGTCAGCACTCTGGACGCACTCCACCAGTCTCGCTCTTCGTTAGTTTTTTGTGCTGTTTTTGCGCCCTCAACGCGGTCGCTCGTTGTCGCAGACAAAACTACGTATGCGTGAAAATTCACGCACGGCGACGAGCGACGAAAGCCCCTGCGGCGCGGCAGATCGCTTGGTCGATCTCTAGATCTGGCAAATACAGAAGCTGTCTCTCGTCACTCGGAAGTTGTATGACCGACAAGCCCAAAGCAGAATCACAGACGTGAGGTGCGCTAGTTGGTGCGTATTAACTGCAGGCATAAGTGATTAGCGCAAAAAACGACGGACAACCAGGAAAAACCCGTCATGTATGTTGTCTCTACCATGTCTGTGGTTTTTTTGCGCTAATCAGTTATGTCTGCAGTTAAGCCAAAAGTGAAAGTCGGAAGAACCTGTATGTGAGCGACAAACTGGCGGCACTGCAGAGAAAAAGCAAACCATTGTTGACTTACTGCCTGCCATGGTGGTCTAGTGGTAATGTTGCTTGACCGCTGAGCCCGAGGGTCGAGGCATAAAATACTGGCCGCCGCGGCCGCATTTTGATGGGGGCGAAATGCTTGAGGCCCGCGTGCTTAGATTAGGTGCACATTAAAGGTCCCTAGGCGGTCCAAGCTCCCGGACGTATTCGGACGTAAAACCTCAAGAATCAATCAATCAATCAATCAATCAATCAATCAATCAATCAATCAATCAATCAATTATTTAACGTGCCCAGGAACAACCGTAAGGTCTTTGTGCAGGCGTACGCAAAAATAAAACAATACAATACAGACAGTCTTTAGAAATAACAAGAGCAAAAACGCGTAGACAAAGAGAAATGAACACAAAAGGGGAGGAGTAAAATAAGGCAACACGAGAAATATTGACGGGGAATGAAAAAAAATATTGCATATTTATATACAACTATGCGGAAAGACGGAGAAGGGAAGACTTTGTACATTGTGCTATACTATGTCAAGACAGTGAAAAGCTTGGATAAAAACAATGACTGTGGACTATGAAAAACGTGAAGATCAAGAAAATTAACGTTATAGAGACTTTGCATTCTGTGAACGGTAGAGTGTTGGAAGAAGCAGGCGGGTACATGAAGCAAGGTGTGTGACCGGGCTAGTTGATATTCCATATTGACGTGAACAGCGCGTGTAATACACAAGGACGAAGAAACGACGAGGAGTAGCGCTGACTTCCAACTGAAATTTATTAACACAAACATAGAAAAACGAGAACAAGTAGGCACACGTGATCACCGCTCATTTGAATTGCGCATGACGGCAGGCATGGAGAGGGAACCAAGAACCAAAAAGAATTAATAAGCAAAAACCACAAAACCGCGAAAAGACGTCAGGAGAAGCAACCGGAGTATGTCTAGGTTATCTGGCAGGATGAACTTAGGTAATCTATTTCTTTTTCAGTGAGGGCGATTGAAGGTTTGCTGATACAATTGCCTATAGCGATGGCTGCAGCTTCAATGATTATGCGCGTGCTATCCTGACGATGCCTAGCTAAAATCTGTGTGTTATCAAATGCTGGAACGCACCCGCATTGTGAACAGTGCATTGCAAGAAAACCTTCTGTCCCTCTGCGTACCTTTTGGTTATGCTCCTGCAAAACGTACATTGAGGCACCTGCCCGTCTGGCCGATATAAGTCTGTCGGCATGAAAGTGGAATGCTATAAATAACGCTACTAGAGCAGTCAACGAATTTATTCGTATGGTTAATTTTGCATGCGCTTTCATCCCGTTTTAGAGGGTTGGTCCTGACACTCAGCTCGGACAGCTTGTGCGGTGCCGTCCTTGTGTATTACACGCGCTGTTCACGTCAATATGGGTACATGAAACGGTCTGTTCTCTCTGGTTAACTTACGTGGAATTCGAAAATTAACACAATTGAGAAGGTACATGTTATGATATGATACCATGAACTAGCTTATTAAGAAATAACAGATCAGAACGATTTTGTTGGCAGTGAATTGATGGCAATGATAATAATCCAGCAGTATTTCAACGAGATCCAGAGTGATTTCTAGCAAAGCGATGGTTATATATGCTGAAGAATTTTTTCTGGACCCGTTCAGTAGTGTTACCGCTGAATTGAGCAATGCCATTCCATATCACGGACGCATACTCAAGTTGTGGAAGACATATTTCGGTGTACAATTTGTGGAGGGCTATAGGAGAACTGAATTTTCGAGATATTCTGCAAACACATCCGAGAGAACGAAGGCCCCGCATAACAGCACGCTTAACGTGAGCAGAGAAGTTTAACGTGCTATCGAGAACAACAACACCAAGATCACTGATTTCCTAAACCTTGCATACCGACACAGAATTGACAGAGTATTGAAATGACACGCTAGATGTCTTGCGAGGGATAGACATGAACATAATAATAATAATAATAATAATAATAATAATAATAATAATAATAATAATAATAATAATAATAATAATAATAATAATATTTATTATTATTATTATTATTATTATTATTATTATTATTATTATTATTATTATTATTATTAATCCGAACGGTGCAACGGCAATAACCTTTCTCAGAATACCTCAAAGATAATATTCATGTCTATTACTCGCAAAACATCTAGCGTATTTGTATGGTCGCACATTTGACGTCGTCACCGACCATCATTTATTATGCTGGTTGTCGTCATTGAAGGATCCCTCAGCCCATCTTGCCCGCTGGGCACATCGCCACCAAGACTGCGATATCAGCGCGCTGTACAGCAACGGCCGCCAGCATGCTGACGTCGACGCCCTCTCGCGCTCTCCCTTGCCTGACGACAGTGCACACTGCTCAGTATCCCATATTGCCGTTTCTTCCATCGACGTTCACGCCATTGCTACCGAACAGCGCAAGGATAAATGGATCGCCTCTACGATAGACTTGCTCACAGAAACGTCGACAACACCAACCACTCGCGCGCTGCGTCGTCAAGCCCACCATTCCACCATTCGCGACGACCGCTTCACCGACGCAACTACAACGCTGACGGCCGCCAGTGGCTACTCGTAACACCCCACAGTCTGCGTTGTGAAATATGCGAGTCGTTCCACTCTGCTGCGCAGTGTGCGCACTCCGGGGTATCCACCACTTACCACCGCATTCGACAACGATACTTCAGGCGAGAGATGTACCGCTACGTGGTGTAGTTCGTCCGCTGCTCCCTCGATTATCAAAGCCGAAAACTTTCAACGCACCTGTCGCCAACAAGTCTACAACCTTTACTTTGCCCTCACCGGCCGTTTGGGTGCGTGGACATCAACTTGTACGGACCACTTCCTCTGAAGTCGGCTGGTAACCGCTGGGCCATCGTCGCTGTATACCATTTTACAGGTTATGCGGAAACCGCCTCTCTCCCAGCGGCTACAGAGCGCGATGCTGCCTCCTGCCTGCTCCACCGATTCATACTGCGTCACCCCAGGAGCTGCTCAGCGATCGAAGCCGTGTGTTCTTGTCGGAAGTCGTCGAAGCCATTCTTAAAGTATGTCATGCTGTTCACCGCAAAACTACTGCGTACCACCCGCAGACGAATGGCCTCACTGAATGATTTTACCGTACGCTCAGCGACATGCTCTGAATGTACGTCGTCGCCGATCACAGGAATTAAAATGTCATGCTGCCCTTCATTGTTTATGCCTATGATACCGCCCCTGAGAGCACAACTGGTTTTTCACCGTTCTTCTTACTGTATGGAAGGCACCCGTCGCGCACAATCGACACGATTCTTCAATACAAGCCGGATCCACCTGAGTGCGCCTATTCCTGCCGCAGCCAGGCTTGCTGAAGAGTGTCGCGAGCTTGCCAAGACCTTTACAACGCATGAACAAGAGCGGCAGAAGAGCATTTGCGGTGACAACACCACTTCTGCACCTATGTTCCTCGCTGGAGCACTCGTATGGCTCTCGGTTCCTACCACTGCAACTCGCCTCTCTTCAAAACTACTGCCCAAATGGGAAGGCTTGTCGGACCTTGTCGTCGAACGCACATCTCTGGTTAACTACCTCATCGAAATCGTTGAATATGCGCCGTGGAGGCCGCGACATTATCAACGTTGAGCGCCTGAAAATCTACCGTGACCCACTCTTAGTGACAAGCTGTCAGGTCGCCTGGTCGCTGCGTTTCGTACCCAGGGTAATTGTAGCGAAGCCATGGAACTGTGCAATGGGTCGTCCATTCTAGCACCTTCAAGTAGTTCAGCCCTTTCGGCTTCTTTCCAGAAGAACGCCCCTCGCGCTGAGAGTACGTGCTCTGCCTTGACTGTCGCCCTAGCGCACAGTCGCCGAGTGCCGTCAAATAAACATCTATACAATTATTATTATTTATTATTATTTATATTAATAATAATAATAATATTATTTATTATTATTATTATTATCATTATTATTAATATTATTATTGCTTTGAATGAGATACCGCTGGCATAACGCCAGTCTCAGTACAGAGTAGCCGCTCTGATACGAGTAACACTAGAAATCACATACTGTCGCTAGTAAAAAACCCACACAAAAGAGAGACACGAACAGGACGAAAAATGGGCGGCTCTTGTGTGTGGGTTTTATTGCGATAGCAATTATATGGAGAGTCTCGGCTGGTTTTTGCCGTCGCCGTCGTCGCCGTCATGCTGCGTATATGTATAAGTATGTATATATATATATACAAAAGTCGCAAAGAAAAATAATTCCGAAGAAAGCTTCCGAAGCGCGGAATCGAACCAGCGACTTCTCAGTCCGCAGCGCGAGGCGCTAACCACTAGGCCACCAAAGGCAGATCCCTGAGGTAGCTAACGGCGAGCGTTATATACACACGTTTTTACAGCAGTACTCGGAGGGCAGGAGCTTATAAGCGTTTCTTCATTACCAGCGAGATGGCGCTAGGAGCGCGATATTTGCGCAGGGAGAACCTTGCGCTTCCGCTGTCTGCTCGCGCGGTAGTAGCTGCCCGGAACGCCGTTCCTCCTCGCCCTACAGGGCGTGGTCGCCATCGTGCGCTGATCTCGAGGAAAAAAGGGGGCGGGCGGGGGGTTTTATGTCTTGTGCTTTCCCCGCGATGTCCGCGCTGAAGTCAGAGCGTACGAAGGCCACTACGCTCGCTGGAGCGGCCGCGTTTGCGAAAACAGCGCCCTGTTCAAACAGAAATAAGCAACAATTGTGACAGTTAGATCGCGCTTCTCCTGTGTGTACCTGTTCATTCGTTTCGTGCGTCCTGCTTTTATGTTTGAGCAGTGCGCTTCAAGTGTCGAGCTGTGAGGCATGATAGTTCGCGCTCGTCCTATGTGCGTTATTTTCCTGCATCCTTTGCGCTTGAGCGACGCGCTGGAAATTTCGAGCTGCTTTTCGTTCTTCGCGTTACATTCCAATTTGTTGCTATCGCATTCATTGCTTCGCCGTTGCAGCGAAACGGTGACTTTTTTTTACTAGCGGCAGTTTGTCATACAGCTAGCAATACCAACTAGGCCAAGAAGAAGTTCTCCTTAACACTAGAAATGCCACGTAAATATATATGTTATGCCTATATATATGTAAATTATAATATATATATATATAAATATATATAAATTTGCCACAAAAGCGGTCGCGTCGCCGTAGCGTGGGTTTGGCCTTCAAGAAGTCGTGCCCGGTTTACCACCATCATCGGCCACTCTGCCCTAAAGGTCTGCTGAGGTATCTGATTTCACATGAAGGAATTCCAGAAAATGATTCATAGCTTTCATTTTTCAAAGCACTTATGTCAGCAGCCAACGTGTGAATTTCGGTCGAGGCTTCCAGATTGCTAGGGCCGGGGGTTACGTAATACCATTCTACATCCCCATCAAGCATCAGTAAGTGCTTCAAGGACGCTATACAGTTACACACAGTTGCATACACTTGGCCGGGGCACGGCAGCACCCAGTGCTGGCCAGAATCGAAATACCTGGAGTAACTTGTATCTGTATCGCGATACGTTTCGCAAGATGTGTATCAGTATCTGTATTTGCGATAACTTAAAGAATGTGTCGTTTATCTTAAACGGCCCCTCACCAGGCCACATAGCAAATTTTAGTTAGACGCTGGAAGTTGTTGTGTGCCGAATGAAGAGCAGTATGCCGCAAGAATTTTTCAAATCGGTTCATTACGAGCTGAGAAAAACAATAATTTGTAGCGGCGCGAAACCATGATGCGAGGAGGCGAGTTTCAAACCCTTGCCACTCGCCCCGTGTAGCTTTCGCAAGCCAAATCCCTTCCCTGCCCTCTTCACTTGACACATACGCATGAACACGTCATGCGCATGCATGGTCACGTGCGCATGACGTGCCCGAGCCAGCCCGAGCACGCGAGCGGCGTTGCACGGCCGCTACCTGTTTTTATGTAGCGGCCGTGGGCGTTTTGTCGGCGTTCTCTGTGGTGCACTGCCTGTTTCTGCGGGACGAGCATGAATGTTGAGACGTTTGTACGGGCACGAGAGTGGTGGCACGGCCGCTACATAAAAAAAACATGTAGCGGCCGTGGTGGTGGCACGGCCGCTACGTAAAAAAAACAGGTGCGGCCTGTTGCGTGGCGCCGAAACGGCGTCCGGGGCCTAGTTCTCCTTGCTCCCGCACTGGCGCCACCTCACTGGTACAGCTGTTCACGGAGAAGCGCTTCGACAGCCGCGTTTGTACTCCCGACACTTACTGCAATCAGGCCGTAGATAACGCGTTTTATAGCTGCACATTACACGTTGAATATTGAAGTCGTTATTAGAACTGCCGATTACCCCACATATGTGAACAGTTTGCCCTAGGAGTACCAGTGTTTTGTAGAGTGGGCCTCAGTACTCTCCACGAATGCTGCCCGTTTGACTCACTGGAAATGAAAAGTGTCACTCAATTACTGAACCCCTTAATGGGCAGGCAGTCGTCGGGCAGATTCCAAGGGCTGACTTATCGGCCCACCGAAACGCACCACGAAAGCACACAACATTTAAATGTAGGTCCTGTTAGTGCGTCAACAAATGGCGGTTGTGGTCCAAAGCAAGAATTAGAGCCAAGAGTTGACAACACAAACAAAATATATTCTCAGTTAAGGCAGTACAAGCATCACGCAAACATCCACACTCGGCAGGTATCAATTACAACTCACAACATCACTTAGATGGTGTTTAAAACAACGGGAACAAACTTACCGTGCCACAAATGCACTCTCATCCATTAGAAACTATCCAAGAACACTTAAAGGTCTTGAATATTCACCAAAACTGTGCAGCCCACAATTCTTCGACCGTTTCTGGAATATTTCTCTTCCAGGAAACACTCAAACGAACTCCAGCTCTGGTCACCGACTCTCCTAAACAGTGCTCCCACGGTGTCATCACTAGATCATCCAAGATCAACTGACCGCACTACACGACTCACACGAACAACATAACTTCTTCGCCGACTTCACCATACCTTCCTACCCTCCGTCGTCTCTCGTTTGGATCCTTCCCGGTTTCTCGAACATTCCAAGTGATTGTTCGGCTCGTAGCACGTAGCGCAGCGACAGCTAGGGGAAAGGGATTCGTCTCGCCGGTTTGTCTGCGGAATCGGTCGGTTCCACTGATTTCTTGAATTCTCCCGATCTGCACGGGTGTTAGGCTGTCGCGACCGCGACGGCGTCTTCGGAGGAGAGGGTAGGGGCTCGCCCTGGGCGCCTTTGGATGCTCGTCTTTTTTTTTTTTTTTCGTTGCGCGCACCCGTCGGGGGTAACAGTCGGCGCAGTGGCTTGATGGTGTCGTCAGTATGCGGCGGCGCGCGCCTGTTTTAGCGCTTGTTTGCGACAGAAAGGAGTGCTCTGTTACGAATATTACGCTTCCCGACACTGTAGATCGCATGGGAATTCGTGGTACTTCACAGTAGCGTCTTTTCACACGTTCGAGTTGCACAGCGGCACGCAACAGCTTCGCGTCATCACACCGCTAGAAAAAACCGTCTGCCATACACGCGCGCACCAAGAAACCGTACTCATGCGCAGGAAAAATGAGGCAAGCTGCTCACACGCGCGGCCACACACAAGAAAGACACGAGAAATCACACGAAAATGCACATGGACACGCACAAATCCTGAAGCGACCACATAGTAACACGAACCGGCGTCTGCCTGGAGGGCCGTGCTAGTGGCGCCCTCACCCAAAACAACTGCCGCTCAGCCGACCCGCGCTCGCCCATTGACGGCGACGCGACGCAGCAGGCCGCACCTGTTTTCTTTATGTAGCGACCTGTTTTCTTTATGTAGCGGCCGTGGTGGTGGTATCATGAGCCAGTGCCGCATTAACGTTTACTTAGACGCGGTAGAATAAATGAGCATAATGAGTGCTCGAACGCGCCAGAACATTACTTTCGTTTCCAGGGCTGGCGTCTGCTCGATGCGCTAACCGCGGGTGCACGAACGCATGGGAAAGGGAGGCACATTAGCCCCGCATCTCGCTGCAATTCACGAACAAGAAAATGAAAAAGATGCACAAATTCCCTTTGTGTGTCTCATTATTTCTCTCAAGTTTTATTAATCAGATCAAGCAACAAATTACAGAAACTACACATGTCGTGTCAAATAATTATCGCAGTGTCACGTGCTACTGTTGGCGACGTCAGAGCACAGTCGTCTACGTAGAGGAGCGGCGTCACAGCACTACCATCTACGTAGGGCCATTTTCTCATGTACGTCATCCCCTCATTATCTAAAGCGCGCGCCCGCGAGAGGAAGGGCAAGCAGCGTTCACCTTGAAATTTGACCCATTTCCGCGGCGCGTAGCGTTGCAAATTTTGGCAGACGTGATCGTGAACGCTCATTGTATGCATTGCGCTCGTTAGCTCAAAATTGTCAAACCTGGTGAGGGGCCCCTTAAGACACAAGATACATCGATGACAACACCTCCGCGTGAAACAATTACCATTGTCTGAACTCCGCTTCTCAAGCCGATACTGCGTCACTCAGCCACCTCAATAAAGCTAAAGCCAGTGACATTACTTCACCTTTCCGCCAGAGTCCTCCAGCGAGGTCTGCGTGTCTCTGTTGATGTAGCAGTCACGCGCTGGCGCTCGCGCCTTCTCAAAAAAAAAAAAAAAAAACAAGCGCGCAAACGTCTACGCCCAGCTGACCTTTTGTTTTCCCCTTTCATTTCTTTTTAGCTGTGTCAGTGACATGACACTCGCTCTTAGCCACGCTCTTGGCCAATGTAACTTTGAAGGGTGGCGGCGTGGGCTAGTTGGTAGCTCATGACAAATGTTATAGCGCGAACTCGGGACGAGAACTTTTCGTCTTCGTGTTCCTTTTGTCCTCGTCCCGAGTTCGCGCTATAACATTTGTCTTAGCCAATGTATTGTGCCGCCTACTCCATTGCGTGGGCGTCTGTTGCGCAAATTCTCACGCTACTACACAGTGGTTATTAAAGTTTCTCTTGCGTGGCACTTCGTTACGAAGTCTGAAGAATGTAAGAATAGGGTTGCTTTATGTTTCATGGCTTTCACACACCACGGATTTAAAGGATCCCGTAGACTTAGGTTTGACTTAGACGCTATCAGATTCACTTACATGCAAATAAGATTCTAACCACTATAGGTCCACCGGTCGCTATGCTAGATCTAATAGGACAAGCATTTACCTAGGAGAATATACATTGGCGTACCGTATGTATTTCTTCCTGCCAACTTTATTCAAAGAGTTCTTAAAATCATAAGCTGCTGATTAGCAAAATAAGTGCTTTCTTGGGTGTCCTAAGTTTGCATCCGATATATTTCCTAGGTCGCTGTATTTTTTTTATTTTTTAAGTCTGTTTACTGCAACATGTATTTTGTAACGTGCTGCCAAGATAAGCTGCCGGCTTTTTTCTTACTTTTAATGGTCTGTGGGATTTCGGTCGTTCCTCAGATATTTACATTCCACTTGAGTTGGCTGTTACGTCACGGCAACGTTGAGGACGAATATATAATAGTCTGAGAGTGCCTGCAGCATAAGGAAGATTCTGCTTACTACTTAGTATAAAAGTGAAACTGAGTTTGCATTATATTAATAAAAATTATTGAGATATCTTAAGTATGTTACGAAGGGGTTTCAAGAAACATTGCTGTACCGTATCCTCCGTTTGTCTTATGAGTGTCCCAATGAGCCGTTTTAGGCTATTTTCCATAGGCGGTGAATTTTGTATTGTCTTACCTTATAGATGAGTTCAGATACTTCATACTTAATTGCGATAGCTAATAAAGGTGGCGCCTGTATCGTGATTCTGTACTTATCCCATGTGGTTCTTGGACAAGGAACAGCTTTTTATTTTACTTAGATACGCGTATTCCTTTTTTAGGCCTTCCTGTTTATTATTTTTTTTTACCGTTAGTAATCACCCGGTAGTCGGAGCTATAAGTCGTGTATAGCGTCGGTTGCCTGCGGCGCTTTGGGGAGCTAGACAATGCACCTTATACGTGTCTGGGTTGCACATGTTCGTTCGTAGGAGAAATATTGACAAAAGATTACACGTTAAGGGTATGTCGCTAGCGAAGGCCTTACAAAAGCAGATAAGTAGAAATGAAAAGTCATTGCCGTTTCGCGTCCCCGACATAAACACGGTGCATTACAAGAGATGCTGCTGCCAGCGTTGTTGCCGCTGTATGCGCGGTGATCCAGCATTGCGTAAACGGTTATACGTTTAGCGACAAGGTGAACACCACACCGGTATTCGATCCACGTTTCGGAGGCTTCTTGTTGAAGATCTTTTAATTAGACCGCGACCCACTAGCTGGTCGGTAAGCAGAGCAGCGACTCTATCATCACTTACTAAAGCGACAAGCAAAAACCGCTGACAGCGCAGTGTACAAGGCGCTCTCATTTTAAGCAGCTAAAGAAAGCCCAATAAGTCGATTTGGAATGAAACAGATTTGCTTTGAGGAATAAAGACAATTCCTTTGAGATACTAAGAGACAGTTCATTCAAGTGAAACATTGCTGGTCTCAGTTAAAAAATTTAAAGCAAACATTTCTGTGCATACGCGTTTGCTGCTACATTATATAGATCTATAATAACAAATTTGCGAATGTATCGAATGCACCTTATGATACATTTGGAAAGTGTCATATCGGATACAATTGTTGAGGTAGTATCTTCTATCTTTATCTCAAATACTTGATGTCAGAGTATCTTGCATCGTATCGCGATACAATTTCAAAGTATCTTTGCCCAGCCCTCGCAGCACCACAAGAAATATGTTGCACTTTTGTGACATTTGCCAAAGTGACCTGAATCAAGAAAAAAGGATTACTCGACATGTTCCCTACGGTGCCGTTGTGCCCAATGCCAGGCACATCGCGCTGTTTATAAGTGTACGATGTCAATAGCATTGGGGTGGCTGATGCGTCTCTCAGGAGGACGTACGCCAGTCGGTCCAGCTGTCCAAGGAAGACGCCGCGGCCGAACTCGTCCAGCGGTGATTTCCAACACTAGGTACACGGCGGAGCAATCAGTGCTGGGTGTCCATATGCCGTCCGCGAAACGGTCACAAGAAAGCAAAAGGCCGAGCGCCTGGGACATGAAGACGAAGGGATTACGCGACATGTTCTCTGCGGTGCCGCCGTGCCCAATGAGCATGAAACTGGCATGCCTAACGTACTCGCTACGGGTGTGGCGCCATAGTGCATGGATAAATAGGTTGATGTTTCCCAAAAATAAAGTTGTTTGAAGTTAGCGCATTGTAGTATCGTCTCTTCTACGTCCTTGTCACCTAGCGCTGAGTATGCTTTCGAATTCAGTTTACCAACACGCCCTAAAAATGGCAACGCTAAAAGGCACTTATGTCATGACATGCCAGTCACTATCGCATTTTGCTCATGTATGTATGCATCTATGTACATTTTCGCGCACACCATTCTAATGAAACGTATGTTCTGGTATATCACGACCTTATGTTTGTCGTACACATATCCTGTCACTTTTGGTATGCAGGGTGCCCCAGCTATTTCTAGCAAAAGATTAAAAATGTGCCGACGCACTCTATGACGAATCGATCAAATGGATGCTGCGTGGAGTAAGTCAAACTATTTTTTTGTGTTCTGCTTAATTGCCTAATTAGGAATGTTTAAATAAATAACTTTTAGAGCAACGAAGCAAAGCAAGAAATTTCATTGAGAAAGTTGTATACCGGTTTGCAAAACGTCAGATTAGACAGTTTGTAACTTTTTGTCTATTATTTGTGTTTTTCTGCTTACCACAGATGCCCGCGAAAGGCGGTTAAACATCTCATACTAAAGGGAATCATGAGCAGATGCGAAACAACATTGAGGGTGCACACCAAGCTTCCGTTTACGTTCACTCGGCGTTTCCGTTAGTGTCCGGTTTGTATTGAGTGTTTTTGTTATCATTACGTAGCGAGCCCTGCGCTGCTGCTGTTCCGCGACGATCTCGATCTAGGCAGAGGTTGGAGTGCTGCGGCAACTGGCGCCGACGTTGACGTTACAACTCATCTGAACGGGAGCGAAGCGAGAATGACGCCGACGTTGACGTTACAGCTCATCTGAACGGGAGCGAAGCGAGAATGACGGAAGCCGATCGAGCGCACGCTCTTATATGAAATGGGGGAGAGAGAGAGTAGAGAGTGGGTTTACAGGCTGCAGCGCGAGGGGAAGAGAGGAGAGAAGACGATCGAACGCCTGCGTAAAGGAGGAGGGTGGGAGAGAGAGTAGGCGCATGCGCAGTGGAGCGCGGACGGCCACCGTATCAAGCTCGCTCATAAGATGCTTCGCATATAAAAATCACAGCATATCCACGAAGTGAATGATGACGAGTGGGCGAAGCTCCGGGGGATCATTAACCGTGAATCCCCCCGCCCACTCGATCGTGCAAAGACGTGAAAACGTGTTTACAGTATATACAAAGTTGTTCATTAATCACACCACGTATATAGTGTTGAGATGTGGGCGGCGTTTTCCTTTCATTATGACCGCCTTATGATGGGTGAAATGCAAAGCCAAAGGTTCTTGTATGGGATCCAACCAGAAATTTGAGAAAGCGAGATCAATGCAGGTCCCTCTGATAGAGCCTGACGGAAGTGCGGAGTTGGGCAGACTTCTTTGTTTCTCTACGGTTTTATCTTTCTTTCCTCCTCTCCTTCTCTCTTTTCGTTTTTTCTCTTTATTTATATTTATTTCTATTTTTGTTTCTATTTTTTATTTATTTCTGTCTATTTCTCGCTTGCTTCCTTTTTTTCAATTTTTATATGTTCTTTTGCCTGCGCCCACTCGTCATCATTCACTTCGTGGATATGCTGTGATTCTGAAATGTCCCTCATTGGCATTATCATCAAAGCGCTCGAAGAACAAGAGGAAGAAGACTTCTCTTTGGCGCGAGCTCTAGAGCGAGTGCTTCCAGTACTAGCTGCTGGCTACGACGCAACGGCAGACAAGCGTCGACCCGAAGGAGCTTTGCCCCTAAAAATACCAGCTGACATGCCCACTTGCGCACCTGTGTGCGCCGTGATTGGAGTGCTCCCTGACAGTTCCGCCTGCAAACGACCACAACATTTAGCCGGGTGAGCTGCCTGGAGAGGACAGGGACGATGGTGGTGGCTTTGATGAAGCACGTTTTGCTACACTCGGCGACAACTTTTCTTGGTACCACTGTGGAAGCTACAGAGCCAAAGTGACTGAATGCGCGCGCGCCAGGAAATAGTACCTATATTTATTTTCTAATTCGAAAAGTTACCTAGCTCGAATAAATACAGATTTCTTCATTATAGAAAGAGAACAAGTATGGGAAGCCATTTGTAAAAAAAAAGGTATTGTAAACTTCAATTTTGTTTCTGTCTTCTTAATTTCTTGAACAGCACCACGTTTCCTCACGCCTGCTCTCTCAGTTAACATGGTGTCCGCGGTTCCATCTCAGCCGTGTGCGGCCGCAAACTCGCCATCTCGTTCTCCGAAGAAGCTGTACACTAATTGTGACAGAAAGTGGCTATCAAAACAGACCAAGCAAGTTATCTGCAACGTCTACGCTGGAGTAAGGCGCCGTCACCGTGACGTGTCTGCAAATGCAGTGTGCCGGACTGTCGCCGAGCTCACCGGAGTGAGCGAGCGAACAGTTAAGCGTATCAAGGCTGAAGCTCTGCGGGCCCCACTTGCCTTCCCGAAGCGCAAGAAATTGAATTTCTCGGGCCAAACTGAGAAGCGCATCACCGGGAAGAGGCGGCTGCTGCGCTATGACACGTTTGCAGTGATTTCATGCGCACGGAAGTACCTTCGGCCGAGAAGATACGCAATGACCCTGACATGGCGACTCTGACATGGACATGCCGACCATCAGCACTCGTACGATGCAAAGAATGCTGAACGACTTGTGGTTCGCCTTCCGAAAAAGAACAAGGAATTCCGCGTTGCTCCAGAGAGACGACGTCGTTGCTTGGCGTCGAAAGTACCTCCGCACCATCCGAGAAATGTGGAGACAGCGGCAGTAAGTTCTTACGTTCTTTTTATTTCTGCAAACTTTCTGTTCACTGCGCGTGACTGTTGGTAAAAAAGTTGACGCAAATGGTGAGCATGCGTGTGTACCTACTGGTTAGCGAAAACGATAGGTGTGCTTTGCATTTGTGATCGCCAAACATGTGCTATTGACGTGAGTGATCCAAAGCCTTATATATTGCTGGCTTAAGGCGCAGCGAAATTCCCCATTAAGATAGGGTGGCTGTTCATGCTTGCGCTTGTACGGTAAATAATAGTATTCGCTGAGGATTCCGTTGCATGTGGTGTAGGTTTAACTCGGCGTTGTGCATTGCAACATTTCCCGTAGCATCGTTTGAGAAGACTTACTGCCATTTTTCCGCGTAGGAGCAAGGAGTCTCAATGGCTTGGAGAAAGGAATAGCTAGTGATGGCCCTCTGAATTGTAGATTTTATTGAGCGAATACTCTGCGCACGTAATTGGGGATTGGGGACTTGGTTGCATCAGCTTTGATACACAGCCCGCTGGGGCGTAGGTAGAAATTTTTTACGGGGCGGGACACCACTTTCGTCTGAGTGGGGGCAGGGTCGGACTGTGTGGTCGAGAGTCATTTTTTGCTCTGTATTCCGTGGAAAAAAAATTTCGGGGGGAGGTGGACACAGGCCCGGAGTGCCGCCCTCTGGCTACGCTTCTAGCAGCCTGAAAGAAGTTTCGTAAACATTGGTTTCAGTCTTTCACACAGAGAGTTTTGCCACCTTGTCTATGTTATGTGTGTTCACATAAGTTTTGTCAGTGCACTTTTTTGCCTTTAAACAAAGGCATAACCTCGAATGAAGGCAGTCTGCTTTGTTTATGGGCTCTTGCCAGGGAAAGTGCGCTGTTAATAGTAAGACTGCTTTCTCTTTTACAGGACCATCTACTACCTTGATGAGACCTGGGTAAACGCCGGCCATAAAAGGGGAGAGTTTGGACAGAAACCAGCGTGATGACTCGGCAAGACCCATTTTGGCAAGGGCTCTCAACTGGCCTCCGTGTATCGAGCGGTAAAGGAGGACGCCTTATCGTTTTGCACGCTTGAAGTGCAGAAGGCTTTGTTGATGGAGCCGCCGTATTTTCCGTGCCAAGAAGCGCGCTGGTGATTACCACACAGAAATGGATGCTTCGCGTTTCCAGAAATGGTTTGTTGAACAGCTGCTACCGAACATTAAGCCACGCAGTGTAATCGTGATGGATAATGCGCCATATCACAGTGCTCTACCAAGCTCATCATCCAGAAAAGCGGAAATCCAGTCCTGGTTGATATCGAAAAATATTCATTTTTCGGATGACCAACTGAAAAGTGAACTGCTGCAACTCGTTAAGCAGAATAGGCATATTTTCCTTGCTTACCATGTTGACAAACTTGCCAGTGCTGCCGGGCATGAGGTTGTGCGCTTGCCTCCTTACCACTGCGAGCTAAATCCTATAGAGCTTGTATGGAGCCAAGTCAAAGGATACGTTGCTTCAAGGAACACATACTTCAAGACTGAATCTGTCGAGAAGCTGCTGCAGGAAGGAATTGCAAGTGTGACCCAACAGAAATGGCTCCATGACTGCACTCACGTGATGAGGATGGAGGATGAGGCATGGGAGCGTGATGGCGTTATAGACAGCCAAACAGAAAGTCTCATCATTTCTTTGTGCACAGAATCAAGTTCATCAGATGAGTTGAGCAGCTCCGACATGAGTGGAATTGAACTGCCGTGACAGCTTGTGTGCCTTGCCAATGCTTCTAGCAAATGACTGCACATGTACCTAACCAGAAACTGTGATATTGTTTTTGAGGACTATCGGTCACTGCTGTTTCTTTATATTTTTATCGCTTATTCACTTCATTGTGATTTTACCTGCTGATTTCTTTTGTTGCACTTCGTGCACGTTCTGGTTACGTTATCGTGATGTGATAATGACCGCTGGGATATTGTGCGCCAAAACCACGTTGTGATTATGAGGCATGCTGTGCGTGAGGTTCTACAGATTTTGACCTCTGGGGGTTGTTTAATGTGCACTCAAATATATGTACACGGGCATCTGGCATTTCCCGTTCACTGATATGCAACACGCTCAAACATGAGTGTTTTATGTCAGCAGCCAGGTACTGTAAGCACTGTACCGTCACGGTGGATGGTATGTGATTAGCTTAGTCGTGAACGTTAACGTTATATGCTGCATCAGCGAGAAACACATTGTTTACTTGAGATTTGAAATGTTCAAAATAAGGTTCCCTTTTCTTTTTGATCTCATGCCAATGGCACTTGCCGCTATGTCGCAATGGGACCTGAAATAGTGATACCACTTGTCATTTGTGTGTTTTATTTACTCATTTACTGAGTTACTGTACCCTGGCCCTCCTTGTTATCAATGTGTTCCTACTCTTACGTGTTTAGGTTTGTTTATTAAAATGGTTATTCTGCCGAGGAATACCAGCGACCATTGTGATAATTCTGATGCATCAGTGGAGCATCTCCTTATAAAATGCCCGAAATATGAAGAACAGCGTGTTCGACTTAGTGATCGACTCAAGAGACTTGACAAATGGCCTCTCTCAATTTGCAAGGTTTGAACCTTGGCCAAATCCTGACAATCAAAGACGGGCTATGAGTGCTCTTTGGGATTTTTTAATTGATACAGACTTAATGAACTGCTGACGATTATCATGGTTCTTTACTTTCATGGCATTGTATTATTGAGAATACTTTCTAATCATGCCATATGTCCTTGTATGGGAGACTAGCTGTGTGGACTGCATCCGAGGTGTTATGTGACACAACCCTCTATATGCTAGACCCTGCCCTTGGACTTTGCAAGTGCTACGTTGTACGAGGCATGTTTCATATGGGCATAGTTCAGCTCATTGTTTTTATTTTTTCTATTTCTTTTGTTTCCATTTTTCTTGTTATGGCCTCTTTCTTCTTGTTGGTGAGCTAGCCGGCTATAATGTAGCCTACCTTCTCATGTTATTTTTTTCTATTTAAATAAAAAAAAAATATTTTGAGCTTGAGTGAGTCTGGTCGAGAAAAGGTTTAGGTAGTCGGGATGAGCGAAATTTGGTGAGTCTGAGTCTGAGTGATCTGTCGGAGCAAAATATTTTTCTTGAGTAAGTGAGCTCCAGTTTTTTTTTGTTTTTTTTTTGCCGAGCTATGGTCACAAGTGTGAAATCTCAGTTGCCATGGATTTCCAGCTGAACGTTCTTATGGTTATGCTCTGTGTCATGGCTCACGTGTAAAATGTCATGTTGACATCGAGTGCCAGCAAAAGGTTGTAATGGTTGTGTTCTATGTCACAAGTGAAATAATGTTATGAGTGGCAGCAAAATGTTGTTATGGTTATCACGCTCTGTGCTATAAGTGCCAATCAATATGTTTACACAGAGTGCCCAAAAATATTGTATTCGCCACTGCAGAAAAGCTTTCTTATTAGCGCTTGAAAGTCTATGTGGAAATGCTTTTGTTGTCGGACGTAATGTATAATCTGGAAAAAAATGTAAAGGCATTTGTGAATTAGACAAGACTGATTTGTTAACGAAGAGTGTGGAAAATCCTGATTGAGAGCGGCAAGAACTTTTGATCTTTTTGTTCGCAATGTGCCTTCTTGTGCTGTAAAATATAATTATTTGCCTTTTGCTTGCGTTAACTTTCAAATCACGCCTGGATGCGATGCAATAAAAGATATGAACGGTTTTTTATGCTTTATTTTTTTTTCTACCAGTGACAATCGGTATTATGGGCAATACCTGTTACATACTGCATGTACAGATGGAAAAACATCGGTGGCTGTTACGCCCTGTGAAAATGTGGCCAGCGAAGCTTGATAAAATAATCTGCGTCAGTCTCTTTTTATTTAAGCGTAAGCTCCCTTTAAATCTAAACCCACTTCAGCGGCATCATGGTACTTGCATTACGTATTCCAATGCAATGCGAGCTTTTTCTCCAAATTTTTGCTACTAAAGTCGCCCCTAGCATTACAATCGTGATCGCGTTACAATGGAGCAAACACCTTATTCAGGCTGCGGTGCGCCCTTGGCGGCGTTCATCATATTATCATGTGTGTTATTTTGTTTTCTTCGGGCTTCACCCGCAAAAACTGTTTGGAATGCTCCGCGCAGACCGCGATGCGATGTTCCAGAAGCGTCACGATTGTTTTAGATCTTTCGTTAAGCTTGCGCGCGGTACGCAATAGTCTAGAGATTACGTGGCCACCAGCGATAACGCTGGAACATTGGATAGAACATGTATAAAACCCGACACGCTTTGTCACTTGTCAGATGTATTGAGACTGACTCGTTTCCCGGCCACAAGTTCGCCAAAATAAAGAGTTTCATCTTCGACACGCCCACTGCTGCCTTCGTCAACGTAACAACCCCGTGACAATATACGGTACATTAGGTAGATGCATTATGCACACTGATCACAATTTCCCTTTGTTCCTGTTCTGCATGTATACGTAGTGGTGAATGATCTAGCGATGCGAGCAAGCGAAACCGAAACTGGAACTGAAATCGGCTGCAAGATGCCGAACTACTTGCGTAGTAAAGTAAATGTGCGGATGCCCCGCCTCCGTAGCCTTCGCACCAATGCCAAGATAAGTTGTCGCCGAGTATAGCGGCAAGACACGCGATAACCGCTGCGTCTGCTTATCGCTGTCATGAACCGCCGCGAGGGAAGCATCTGGCTTGTACACGGAACGTTAGGGAGCACTAGAATCATCGCACGCGCTGGCGCGCAAGCTGATATTTCACGTGGTATTTTTTTGTATTTCGTGGGCGTCTGTAGTCAGCAGAAAAACACTACTAGTTAATACATATAAAGCTGAAACAGCCTAATCGGATGTTTTGCAAATCGATCTACAGCTTTCTCATTAGAAATTCTTGTCTCGGTTCGTTGCTTCAAGAGTCAATGAGTTAAGAATGCGTAAGTAGGCATTTAAGCAGAAAAAAAAACAGTGGGACTTAATACATGCAATATTCATCAAAATGCATTTGGTCGCGTCGTCATAGAGAGCGTCAGCATATTTTTAAACTCTGGCTAAAGATAGCTGGGGCACCCTGTATATCAAGTTAATGAAGCGGCCGCGATAGCGTTGAAATCGCGTCATGTAAATCATGACGCACATGACATTAATGACAATGTTTATATTGTTACCTGTCATTCTTCTCCCTTATACACTCATGTCGTGGTACGGCAGTTTAGGTGCGTAGTTGGCCGACGAAGCAGCAAAACTGTCATGTAAATCATGACGTACATGAATGTATGCCATGCCTTGCATGTCATAATCGGTCACTTATGGTCGTCATACACTCGTACTATGAAAAGCAAATTTTGGTGTACCTCAAATTAATGAAAGTGCCGCTATAGCAGCAAGACGATGTCATGTAATACGTGACATATATCGCATGCTTGAAGTGATTTTAATATTATGACCTCTCACTCTGTTCGTCATACACTCATAATACACCTTAAAATTTTCTGGTATACTTCATGTTAGTGAAACGTCCGGGAGAGCGATAAGACCACACAATGTGAATCACGATGTACATTATGTGATCTTCATTTTCTACCTCTCATTTATGTTAGTCATCCCCTCATGATATGCTTGGCAAATCTGGGCATATACAGTATCATAATAATAACATGGCTGCGAGAACGCCACGACCATGTCATACAAATCATGACGCACACGACATGCACTTCATGAGTTTCATCTTGCGACCTCTCACTGACGTTCATCTACACTGACGCCATGCCGTGCCAATTTGGTCATGCATGCCATGCCGTACCAATTTCGCTATATATCAAGTAAACGCAACGGCCGCGAGAGCGCCATGACCGTAACACTGAAATCAGGATGTACTACCGTGAGCACGGGCAGCGGGAACGTGCGAGTGCGTGGCAAATACCTTCGAACCCGACGTGGTGCGATTCGCGGCGTAAGCTGAAGGAAACATAACACACAGGGCGCTGCAGTTCACGAAGCCGTTGGTACTCCATCCTCGCTAGTGTTAAACTCACAGGGTCGCTTATGCATTCGCGTAACACGACTCGAAGGCGAAAACCATCTTCTTTTCGTTCGCAGTCGTACGTATCGATCCGCCTCTCCCTCACTGCCTTCTGAAAGCTTTCCCCACCTGACGTGATTTTGCACTGCCTCCAACCCCTCAACGAAGTCATCACGCGTTTACTGCGCCACAACTACTTTTGCTGTGCTTCCATGGCCGGCCCACCTTTCACCAAGCGACGATGCCTGTTCATGGCGTCGCCATGTGGCATCATAGCGACTTCATGGTGACTTCGCAAGTTTTGGTGATCTGTGGCGTTATTCATGACGTCATGTTACATTGTGTTCATCAGAGTTTCGGTACGCTCTCGGTCTACATATATGTACTTCCTTATCACGTGACTTTTGACCGATATTTGTTCTTAGTTTATTGTTGCACGATTGGTGTTTACGTCGCCCTTTCTCGATGTCTCGCCAAATATCCTATTTTATTGGCTCGTTAGGCAGTAAGGCTTTCGCTTTAAACACTCTCGCCTGGCAGCATGTGACCAACAGCTTGCAATGACGCAGTAGCGCAGTAAAAAGGCGCAGAGACTAGCGCCTACTTTTAGCGCCTACACAAGGACCCGCAGTCCACTTTTAGTTAATATGCACGCTGTGAATCTTTATTGTTCAGCTACGCACAAGAGAAATCTCCCACCGGCACTACATTTAAGGTCAAGTTCAATGGCCCTATATACGAGGTGCCGGTGAACGGTTGTGAAGCGCGAGCATTTATAGATGCGAAGCAGCTTTTGCTCGGGGCTGCGTCCGTCCATTGGCGACCGTCTGCTTTCTACCACCTAGCATAGCCATCTGTAACATATTGAGCATGCGCTCGCGCCGAGGAGAAGTCGTCTTGTTCTGAGACTGCCTTGGTGATGATACGTGCAAAGCACTTTAGGGGCCCGGGCTGCCGTATGCTGTCTTAGCTTGGCGTAACGCAGGCAAAACCATGCGTGCTGGCAGGCGCTAGCGTGTTCGGGCGTGTGTAAGGGGCTGGGGAAGACGCTGTATCCCTCTCCCTCACACTCTCTCAGCAATCGCGTGATGGTGTTGGGGAACGAGATTCTGCAGACGCGCGATGAACCCGCGTGGCGTGCTCCGACAAGTGGTAATAATAATATCTGGGGTTTAACGTCGCAAAACCAAGATATGATTATGAGAGACGCCGTAGTGGAGGGCTCCGGATATTTCGACCACCTGGGGTTCTTTAACGTGCACATAAATCTAAGTACACGGGCCTCAAACATTTCCGCCTCCATCGAAAATGCAGCCGCCGCGGCCGGGATTCGATCCACTAGACCACCGTGGCGGGGCGACCAACAAAAGTTCGGGACGAGTAACAGCAACAGCAACTACAGTGAATTCATGATATGCTCCACTTGCACAGGCCCGTTAACAACGGGCAAGGTGCCCGCGATGAACGGAACTTTTAAGTCGAGCCATGCGCTGCTTCGCATCCCCACATGATTCCCATTAGTGGGAGATTGTGTAATTCTTTTTTCAATAAAGAAACTCGCTAGCAGACGCTGCCTGCATCGACGTTGTATCTCGCGTGCGAGGGCGCGTTCTCGTTCCTTGTGAGCTGGTAGCTCAGCCAGGTTCAGCGTTCGTCGCAGAAAGAGCGTTTCCATAGTAAACGCGCGCCGTTCGCTCTCTCTCGCCAAACGGCGCGCGCTGAGGTGGTGGTGCCCTCGCTTGGGCTCAAGCAAATGGACCGTACCGACAGCAGATGACGATGCACGATGCACGCCGACACGCCGAGACCGTGAGGTGCTTCGGATCTAAAACAAGGGACAATACGACAATGAACGACACGTACACAGGGCGCACTAACAACCGAAAGTTTAGTGAATGGTGGCGCAGAATAAGTAGTGGCCGTACATGAATAAACAGCTATCTAGACAAATTAGCCATATAGAAAAATGCTATCGCGTGCTATCCCGGGAACGCCTTCCGCGAGGCTGGCGTTCACGGGATAGCACGCGCTGGCGTTCCAAACGTGCAGCCTGCTTGACTTATGTGTATCAAGCGTGGGAGATGCGTGACGACAACGCAAAACTTGAGACTGCGTGACACCAACGCGAGCCATGAGACGACGACGGGGTGAACCCTTAACCGACACCGCAGTTAAAGTCCTGAAGCATGTAGCCAAGAGTTCTCTGTGAATTTGTTTGTGAATTATGGAATATTTGTATGCCAATCTATGTCATAGGTTAGCTCAACTCCGTGATATTTCTGCCAAGTTACGTTCTCAAGTTTGATTTCATTGATAACATACCGAAAGGAGCAGAAGAGTTTGGGCGATGCGAGGCAAACAATGACGGCTTTAGTGGGTTTAAAAGCGTTAGTCACTGAGAGCAAGAATTAAAAGTGTTATGTATGCTTGAACGAAGAATAAAGCTGCCATGCTGATTATCTATTTCGCCGTACAGAACGCAGTTGTCGGCGAATGACTAATAATTACAGCAGGTGAGGCATTGTTATCAGTTAAAAATAATAATTCAGCCTAGAGCCCTTTATTATTGTACCGAATACTGTGTCCTCCTCTTTTCTCATGGCCGTAAAGCATGCTGTCCATGTGCTTGCAGAGACTACCTTCCCGCCACGTCCGGTTCCGAAGACGCGTGACCCGTACGACGATCTGCTACTTTGCACAGTAAGCCACAGGGCTATATTCAAAGAGATGTACCCACCGGACGGCTACTGCGACCTACTCTTCTACACCACGGCTTATTACGAGCCAAATTCAACTAAGTTCCTGGGCGCGTATGACGAGTTCAGCTTCGACGTGTTCCGCAGTCAAGCGAAGTCGCTTGGGGCAAGCAGCAAGACCGGCTACGGTGTCTCCTTTCTGTTCAAGTGAGTTTCTCTAATGTATTGTTAAGTTCACAGCTCTCCCGACAGTTAGTCCACTGCCTCATTCTTTCAAGTCATCAAGAAGAGTATTTATATTTAGTACCTGTCACCGCTTTCGCGGGCCTCCCAAGGGTGGCTTTCACTCTTTGAATGGCTGCGTGGCGGCACGGTGCGGCGCCGCTTCTGCGCCTGCGCGCAGCGTTGACACTACTAAACCGAGCGCCAGTGTAATAAGAACACTCTCGCCCTCAGAAGACAAAAACTGTGTGCTCCAGCAATCAGTTCAATTGTCCAGTTGTTGCTGTTACAGCTTTTCGTGCGGACGCAGTAAAGTTATGTGTACCCACATCTGGTGACCCGGAAAACGAACTTACCGCGCCGCCATAGCCGACCAGGAAGCGCTCGCCGCTCTTCGCCAACAAGTACAAAACCTTCAAGAGCAACTCAGGCCGAACAAATGGTAATCAAGAACCAAGAGCAGCAACTCCACGAACAGCAGCAACGCACCCAAAATGAACCACACTGATCTGACAATTCTGCACAGCTGCGCTCGGGCTACGCCCCCCAAAGCTCTGCTCCAGCGGGCGCCACCGCTCCAGCGGCCACCGCCGACACGGACGTCTGTCGCGTCGCCGTGAGGCTCCCACACTTTTGGGCAGAGTCACCTGAGGTGTGGTTCGCTCGAGTCTAGGCGCAGTATTCCCTGGCACGTATCACCCTGGACCGGACGCGCTACGACTACGTCGTCGCCCACCTAGAATCTCGCTACGCAGCTGAGCTCCGCGACGTACTCGCAAGTCCTCCAGCTGACGGCTGCTACCTGCACCTGAAGAGGGAACTAATTCGGCGGCTTTCACCTTCAGAAGACGAGAAAGTGCGTCAACTCCTTCAGCACGAAGCGCTCGGCCGCAAGCCATCGCAGCGCCTGCGCTTTATGCGTGCCCTCGCGGGCAGCACGCCTGTTCACGACTCCCTCCTCCGAGTAATGTGGCTTGACCGTTTACCCTGTCATGCTGAGGTCATCCTCCAGGTTCGGCCGAATCTGCCACAGGACCAGCTCGCCGAAATCGCCGACCGAGTCGTCGAAGCCTCTCCACCGCCGCCGCCTCTTTTCCTCCACGCCGCCGGCGCCTCACAGCCCACCCCCGAGCTCGCTAGCCGTATCGACGAAATCGCCCGTCAGGTGGGTTCTATTCGAAGGCATCTGGATCAACGCCTGACGTTGTGTCCCGGGAAAGGCCCCAAAGCCGAGGCCGGATCACCGATTCATCGCAAGAAAATGACGACGGCCGCTGCTACTACCACGGTCGCTTCGGTGACAAAGCCCGGAAATGCCACGCACCCTGCCCAGTGGACGTCAGGGAAACTTCAACAGCAGCCCGTAGAAGCGGCCGCGAGCTGCCAACTTAGAGGCCGTCGCATTTTTGTCACCGACCACGTCATTAAGCGCTGGTTCCTCATCGACTCCGGTTCTGACATCTGCTGCTTTCCCCGAGCCTTCCTGCACGACAAGCGCCCTTGTAAGTCGTTCGAGCTAAGTGCGGCAAACCATTCAAGCATAAAGACCTACGGCGCGCTCCGCCTCTACATCACCCTCAAAAACCTACACCGTGAATTCCCATGAAATTTCGTCATCGCCGACGTCGCAGAGCCAATCATCGGGTCTGACTTCCTGGCGTACTACCATCTTTTACCTGACTACCGGCATGACCGACTTATCGACGCCAGAACAGGCCTCTCCGCGCGGGCCAACGCACCACCAAAAACAGCCCAGCGTTAAAGATTTCGCCGTTGAAGATCAATCGTAATACCACACCATCCTCGCAGAATTTCGTGACCTGACACGACCTAGCAGGCGTCCCCGAGAGGTACGCCACTCAACCGCGCACTACATCTGCACTACTCCAGGCCCTTCGGCTCCTGCCGTGCCCGCCGCCTAGCTCCGGACCGCCTCCGAATCGCCGAAGCAGAGTTTGAAGCGATGCTCCGCGAGGGTACTGCGCGCCACTCGGGGAGCCTTACGCCTCACCGCTTCATTTGGTGCGGCAGAAGATTGATGGCTGGCACCCCTGTAAAGATTAGCGTGCCCTCAATGCCCGTACCATCCCAGACAGGTACCCCCTTCGTCATATACAGAATTTTGCCCACCGCTTACATGGTAGCACCATATCCTCAACAACTGACTCGGTAAAGGCCTACACACAAATTCATGTGAACCCAGACGACGTCCCGAAGACCGCAATCATGACGCCCTTCGGCTTATTCGAATTGCCTTTCATGAGCTTTGGCCTCCGCAATGCGGGACAAACCTTCCAACGCTTCATCGACGACGTCGTCCGCGGCCTAGACTTCTGTTTCGTCTATTTAGACGACATCCTGGTCTTCTCCCCCAACGAAAAGGCTCACCGCCAACACCTTCGCCAACTGTTTCAACGTCTCGACGACCACGGCTTACTCATAAACGTCAAGAAGAGCACGCATGGCGCCCCCGTTGTCACGTTTCTTAGCCATGAAATTTCTTCAGAACGGCACTACACCCTTGCCTGACCACATCTTGGGCATTAAGAACTACGCGCGGCCTGTCACAGCAAAAGACCTCCGCCGTTTCCTGGGCATGCTCAACTTTTACAGGCGCTTCGTGCCTAAAGCGGCCGCATATCAGGCCCTTCTTCATGACGCGTTGGCAGGCCTATGTGGCAACTTTCCTGTCACTTGGACACCACTTCTAACTCAAGCGTTCGAAGACTGCAAAACTGCCCTCTGCAACGCCACTCTACTTTCGCATCTCAGGCTAGAGGCTCCCTTGGGCCTTTTAACGGATGCCTCAAGCACCGCCTTCGAAGCCTCCCTGATGCAGCGCGTGGGCCAAAACTGGTGCTCGTTGGAATTTTTTTCGAAGAAACTCTCTATCCCAAAAACACCCTCGTCTGCAGGCATCGCCGACGAAACTCCGGCCCCTGCGGAGACAACATGGCCAGCCTACTACAGAGAGCTTCTCGCCATCTACGAAGCGTTCCAACACTGTCGCCATATTCTCGAGGCACAGCAGTGCAGCATCTACACTGACCACAAACATATTACTTACGCCTTCTCCCAGCGACTCGAAAAACTTCCACCGGTCCAGCAGAATCAACTGTCCTTTATTGCCCAGTGTACCACCGACATCCAACACATCAGCGGAAAGGATAACGTGGTCGCCGACGCACTCTCGGGCGTCTCTGCTGTCGAGCTGCAACCCGTTACGACTGACACCCTCGCCAACACTCAGAAAACGGACGCCGAACTCCAGCAGCTCTTCGAAAATGGCTCCTCTCTTCAACTTCAACAAGGCGCCCTCCCTGGGTCGACGGAAACTCTCTACTGCGACGTCTCACCGGACGAGTGAGACCATATATTCCCTCGCCGCATTGCCGCAGCGTTTTCAGCCAGTTACACAACCTCAGTCACCCCGGTTTCCGCGCTTCTACACGCCTTGTGACTGACCGCTATGTTTGGCCCTCAATGCAACGGGACTGCCGCACCTGGGCACGCACGTGGATTCCATGTCAGCGCGTCAAAATCACCCGGCACGTCACATCACCGCTCGGGGCATTCTCCCTGCCGTCGCAACCGTTTCAACACGTCCACATCGATATCATTGGCCCCCTTCCACTGGTCGGGCCTTGCCGCTACTGCCTCACAGCCATCGATCGGTAGACTCGATGGCCCGAAGTATCGCCGCTCGAAAGGATTACTGCAGAAGACGTCGCCTCAGGCCTTCTTCACCGGCTGGATTTCCCGCTTCGGCACTCCTCCTCGCGTCACAACCAATTAAGGACGGCAATTCAGGTTCCCAACTCTTCAGGTTCCTCGGGCTTTCCACCGGGTTCGAGCGCTCACGGACTACCAGCTACCACCCCTGCGCCAACGCGATGATTGAGCGGTCTCACCGACAGCTCAAGGTAGCCTCACGTGCCACCCTAACTCAAATTGGCTCGAGGCTCTCCCGGCCGTCGCTCCTGGTCTGCACGCCACTTTCAAACCAGACATCCAGGCGACGCCCGCAGAACTGGTTTACGGGGAGCCGCTTCGCCTACCTGGGGAACTTCTCTCCGCTCCAACTTCCGACATCACCAGCTCGGACCCGACAGACTTTGTCGCTCGGCTGCGTCGCACAATGGCATCATTGCGGCCGTCACCTACAGCACCTCACACCAAGCCGACCCCGTTCGTGTTTAACCACTTGACAACGTGCTCACATGCCTTTCTCCGCGACGACACTGTACTTGCGCCGTTTCAACCACCTTACTCCGGACCCTATAAAGTCATCCGCCGTGACGACAAAACATTCACCCTTCAAATCAGCGGGAGGGATGTTCGCGTCTTCATCGACCGACTGAAGACATCATACATCCTCTCCGAGAAAACTACCAACTCCTGCGCGCCTCCCGTAAATCACCCACAACAGCCTCCAACGCCTCGGCCCGTGCCCTACATCACGCGCTTTGGACGCCAGGTGCGCGTCCCCAGTGCTCTTCAAACCTGAGGCCATCTCTCTGCGGGGGGGGAGGGGTGTGGAGTGGCGGCAAGGTGCGGCGCCGCTTCTGCGCCTGTGCGCAACGTCGACGCTACTAAACCGAGCGCCAGTGTGATAAGAACACTCTCGCTCTCAGAAGACAAAAACTGTGTGTGCTCCCGCAGTGGGTTCAGTTGTCCAGTTGTTAAGCTTTTCGTGTGGACGCATTTAGGTTATATGTACCCACAGCTGTGGTGGTATGTGGGAGGGCTGTCAACCGCGCCTTTCCGAAAATGGAAGATCATTGCACTTGATATGTAATACCAGACAGTGTCGGACATCTTGTGAATCATCCATTATGTTTTATGCGACTGCTTGGCAGTGTAGATTTCGTGCTATTTCACATGGTGCCTTCCAAGGCGGTGGAATAACATGAGAATTATTCGAGGCGCCGGCAAAAGAGGTAGCCTGTTTTGCTGCTTGCAAAAAGTTCCGCTGTTTCCTCGGAGCGTCTTTTATACAATCTATCGTGACTGTGTGAAAATGGAGGAATCAGAACGGCAAGGACTGAACTGCTTATTGGCCAAACTTGTGCCTTCGACGACTTCATGTCGTGCACGACGACGCTGCGATTGCGAAATGGCATCAGGCACCTATGTTATGAGGCCCAATGCACGGTTGAAGAAGCGCCTTGCTGAGTGTATACGTCAGCGTATCGGCGTCCAGACCCAAACACGTTATCCGGGCTGATGTTTATCGTGGTGCCGTTAAAGACTGTCCATACAAACAATTGCCGATCCCCTGCCGGTTCTTCATACGCAGGTGGGTGAGCCATCGAGCTGCTTCGGCCCTCTTCAAATAAGCGACGATGTCGAGATTGCCTTACTCGGTGAAAGTTGGCAGCACGGTGTTCAGCGTCGTTGTGCGGCTCTTTCCGTAAACGATCTTGAACGGCGCCATACGGCGTTATTTCTCGGAGTACAACTTAGAGAAATTTCTCTAACATCTACCTTTATGAATTAAGCGATTTAAAAAAGTCGGCAAATCCCACGTACAGTGGGAATCAATGATATGCGAAGCACGCCTCAGGAAGTTTCCTTTGTCGCTCTTTAATATCGGCGAAACGTTACGAGGCGGACGGATGTAACCCACGGTAAACATGTCTAGAAATGTTAGACTCACTGATATTTCTAGAAAAGATGCAAGGGTGTCGAACTGGTTGTTCATAGTTGCACAGCGATGCGACCAATAAAGTTTGCACTACGAGCACCAGCAATGCTAGGCTGATATGTTGTTCTTGTATTAGTCCGTGATGGCGCTGAACGCACACACATATTATAAATACGCGTCCATATGTGGAGCGGGTTGTTGATACTTCGGTAAACAGGGCACCATCACTCAGAACAGTGAGCCCCAGCTGCAAAACAGGAGTTATCTGATTCATCCGTTATGGCGGCGAATAGGGGCCTATGTGCACTGAAATATGACGTATAGTTCAGCTGCTGGAAATCGCAGATGTCTCTTATGAAGAAATGGTCAATGACACCTCCGGTCCTCGTAGTGGGCACGATGTCATGGGAGGCCCTGTGCACATCGAAAACGTCTTTCATGTATTGTGTGAAGCAGGCGTTGTTGGGTTTCGACACTTCCACATTGAAGTCACCGGCAATGATGAGCGGCATGTCCCTCTCGGCAGAGTTATTGCAGCGAGGAGTCGCCCCGGTTGTGGCGTAATTGCCAAGTAATGTAGATAAGAAGCTTTTCACAGACTCTTTTTGCGCTCCGGGGCTCAGGTAAGTGGCGGCAAGCGCGATGTCGCTGTCGTGGTAATTTGTGTGCGCAACACAGACGTCGCCGATTCGGCTACTTGTGTCTGTGTCTTCGGCGTCTGGAGGTTGGCGCAGCGCGACGCCGGTAATGTTGAAGTTGCACACTGCCGTGTTCTTATAGATGGCCAAGCCTGCGCATCTGCAATGAGGCTGTTTGCTGTGCACGACAGACTGGAATCCCCTGATGGAAATGGGATCCTCGCTCCAGCATTCAGAGAGGACCAGCACGCAAGTTTGTTTGAGCACAGAGTCTTCTTCAAGGTCGTGCACGTGCGCGTGCAGACAGTGGATGTTGAGAGCGGCGAGCGTGAGGTGTTTCCTGTGATTGTGGCGCCGCACGAAGGCGTCAGTCTGGTCCAGGACAGTATCCAGCCGCCTTCTTGCTAGCCGGGACACTTCGTCGGCAAGTTGCCTGTCGGTGGAGCCACGCACGTGATGAAACCTGAAATCACATTTTCCGTTGGTTAGGTATAAGCCGTCTACGCTTGTTGCCCTGGGCAGTGCCACGTAGACCAGCCTCAGGCGATGGCGCCTGTCGTATTGGTAGACTACCTCGGCGTACGTGGCCCCTTGCGACTTGTGTATAGCTATCGCGTTGGCTTGCTCGAGGGGAAACTGTGTCCTCTTGCAGCTGATGCTTAGCCTTGCGTAGATCGTGGTGGTGGTGGTTCGCAGTCCCACGGGCTCCCATTGCGATTGTATGGAAGGGTTTGCGGCCGTGACGTGTTTCATCCTAGCTCGAGCGACGATGCCGACTGCAGGCGTTGGAAACTCCAGCCAGAGGCGCACGAGGTTGGCGTGTTCGTCAGGCTCGATGTACCGTAAGGTGCCCATATTTCCATTAACGAGGCCATCGCTGACGTCAATGTTCGCCGTGATCATATAGGGCTTGCCGACGCTCAGACAAATTGAGGCCGGAAGGCCCCGCATGTCGCTTGCGCTCATCATGGCCACCTTTGACAGGGTATCTCTATAGCGTTGCTCATTCTTGTAGCCGGTGATTTTATCGCAGGCGGGATGGCATAAAACGTCGTCCGCATCCTCGAGGCAACGGGCGTTGTAGCGGTCGACGTACGCGTTGCTGTAGAACAGCCTGATGCAGTTAGGGCACATTGTGGCGGCTTTCTCGAGTGTCACAAAGCAGCGCTCAATCATCCTGACGTCATCCTCGCTCATCATGAGGCCATCGCCCAATCTCGTAAGAAATGACGAGAAGACTGCGTCCTTTTTGGCGGACAACGCGGACTAGCGGATGGTAGTCGAGAGTCTTCCAGGTAGGTACCGTTTTCAGCTCCCTCACTTGTCTCGCGCTGCGCCTGTACACCTCAGTGGCCTTGATGGGAGGCAATTGGCGGAGATCGCCACACATGTAGACGTCGAGGCCTCCGAACGGTTCGTAAAAGTTCTGCGTGATCTGACGCAGCCTGTCGTCGACTTTGACCAGCACCTCGGAGCCAATAATGCTGACCTCGTCCACTAATATTGCCTTGACATCCCTAAAGACGCACCGATAGGTATTCAGATCGCTGTGACGCTTTCTTCATGGTTATCTTGAGCGCGGAGTGCACGGTGACGCCCCCGATAGTAATGGCGGCGTTCCCCGTTGCTGCTATAGCGACATAAGCGTTGCTTGCGGAACCTGGGCTAGTATAGGGCTGGTTGTCGGTTAACAGTAAATGTCTTGCCGCATCCCGCTGACCGCGTGAGGAATGCTCGCATTGGTTTCTTATCTGGCAGCTGCGACCGATGAATGACCTCTATCAGTTGTGAGCGTTGCTCGTGGTTTGCGAGGCGCATGACGGCACAGTAGTCCTTGGCACGCATAACGTCCTCTCTGATCCTCACCGCACTACACGTGTTTCCTGCACCACATGCAGAAGTAGCGTGCGCGATGTCGACATTTTCGGCTCGGTCCACCGACAGAACGCTTCCTTCCCGTACCACAACCTGTTCTTGCTGTTGGTGTTCGATGACGTTTTGTCGCAGAAGCTCGCCGCAGGTCTGTTCGAGGACCTCCACAGAAATGTTTCCCCCGAACTGCTTCTTTTTCGCCACAATTTGGTCGAGGTGGGTCTTGTAGAGAGACCAGAAATTATCCAACACACCGATGCTTTCGCGCCGGAAAGGGTGGGAGAGTGTGACCATTTCTCTCATGAAATCGTCTGTGTCGTCTCTTCTGTAGGCACGGTATCGGATGATCCTGGGCACCTTGTGGCGTCGGTGCTGGCCACGCTGATTGTTGCATGTGCAATGCGCGACAAAGTCCGCGAGGCACACGTCGGCCATTTCTTCGGGGTGATCCTCGTACTTCTCCACCACGCTGAGCTTCCAAACGTCAGTGGAGTCGTGGTCTTGGTCTTGGAGTTCTCGCTGTTTGCGGACGCGCACTCACTCGTCGGGGTGCGTGGTGGGTATGAAGGCGATTTGCAGTCTGGAATCAGACAAGCCGAGATGGAGTATCGACGCAGCTTCTTGGGTGCTCATTTCTAGACCGTTAAGCACACGAACACCGAGCTCAGTGACAAGCTTGCCGAGAGTGAGGTTTGGGTGGTGCTTCTCAATGTCTGCCAGTGCAGTGTGAAGTTTGAGAATCCGCGGTTGGTCTTGATGACGTCATCTACAACATAGGCCGCGCACGAATAGGCATCCACAATCAGCTGAAGGTCCATGTTGGAATTTAGGACGGATGCTATCCATGAATGAAAGGCATTCAGAAATCGCTAGTGTGGCTCTCTCTTGACAAAGACTGTGGGGCGGCTGATGCCTGCCTTGAGCACCCGGATGTATTCTTCTTCTGTGGCGAAGCCATTGTTTTGCCAAAACTCGTCAATTGATGCGTACTGCACTTATTCCAATTTGCAGTGCATGTTCTTATACTTTTCGCGCAGGGCCATGAGTTCGAGCGTGGTTCCTTTGTGCTTGAGAGTGGGAGTGAGAATACGCGTCTCACTCATTGGCCAGAAGGGAGCGTTAAAGCGGCACACTTTCCTAATTTTGTCGCGCTTGTAGCACGTAGAGGTGTGCTGGTGTATCTGGCAACGCTCGCGTTCAAGGAGGCTCCTATCCAGGCTCATTAGACGGTTGACCAAGGCAACCGAACAAGGCATATCGTCACTCAAGTCCTCCTGAGGTGCCTCGTTGAGCCAGATGAGAATGTGTGCATGTACGCTTCCCCTCTGCTGGAACTGTATTCGCTTAAAGTAGTCCACAACGTGGTGATTGCCGAAGAGGGGTATTTTAGTGTTCTGCAGGACCATCGTGATGACACGGACGAGTTTGTCGCAGAAGAGGGCGCAGCTACTGGGTCATTATTGACAAGGCTAGCCTTGTACATCGAGTGCATGTCCTCGACTTTGCGGCGGCGTTCCTCGACCGGCTCCTTGAGTTTCTGTATGAGTTGCAGAGGGTGCTCATTGTGCAGCTCTGACATACTGAGGGTCATAAAGAGCGTAGGCTTTCCAGGCTGCCGGATCATCGCGAAGACATCTCTTTTCCTCTGCGCCCAGTAAGACACGGGGTTTGGTATGCCCCTAAGGAACGCAAAGTCTAAGCTGATGCACTCCTCGACGAAGCTGTGGTCTTCTAATAGCTTCTTCGTGAGATTCTCAGTCGCCTGGCAGTTTCTGAAAGTGACGGCAAGCCCTGCGCGTATGCGGAACCGAAGGACTTTCATCGCCATATACAGAACGTGGGAGGACACGGCACCACGCCGGTCGGTGCGTCGAATTTCATTAGTCGCCAAGTCGAAAACTGTTGGGTGTATGCGGCGCTGCTACGCCGGGGGTGCCCGAAGTAAATCTGCGGGAACGACAGCTCTTCTGCGTGCTCGCCGTAGAGAAAGCTTTGTGGGACGATGTTTTCGCCGGGGCTTATGTCAAGGTCCGTGGTGTCGTCCTAAATGACTCTCTCTTGGCACAGCGTCAGGAACCGATTGGCGCGCACTTGATCATCAATCGCGGCGGCGTCGTCCTCCAGGCCCTCTGCAGTCTCCATTTCATCTGCGTTGGCCAGATTGATAAGACACTGATCAATGGCTCCCTCCGGGACCGATGTGTGATAACGCATGTAAAGTGGGCTACTGCACAAGTAGTCGAGCCACAGCTTCAATTCCGCCTTACGCACCACACCCGATACATACACTGACTTGAGCGCCTTCATCTTATTTAGGTTCACAAAGATGCCCCTACCATCCGACACCGCACGTGGAAGTGACTGGACCACCCTATCCACTTCCGCAAGCACGTTCACTACTTGGCCAACAATTCCGAACTGTCCCCCGTGTATGAGGTGGCGGATTCGCATAAATGGTATGCGAGGCGCTGTATGGTATACCAGGCGCTCGCTGATCTCGTTGAGCGGAGGCAGATGTGCCGCCTTGGGTGGGTAGACGAAGCCATTGGAGCACGAAAGTCGGGGCATCTTTTCCTTAGAGAGAGTCGCCCTGCAGGTAGCGCACACCCGAATGTTTTGTACGTCTTCGTCGGTAAACTGAAGAACGAGGATGGGAACGAAGCGATGTATAATTTTGGACACGTCCGACGCGAACAAGAGGTGGTCGCAGACGCTGCATGCCGTCCCGAAAGGGTTATCAAGAAAATGCTTCTTGAAATGTTTGTTCGCGCCAGCATACGACACAACTGTGTGGGCAATACCGGGTTGTGCAGAACGCTGCGAAGGAGCCGCCTGTCGCATCTGTTCCAAACGGGTGGTGCGGTGCGTCCTTCCCCTTGTAGCGCCGCATGTTGCGAACAAGCCGAGCGTCGTAACCCTTGCAAACGAGCGGTGCGTGGTTCCCCTTGTGGCGCCGCATGTTCCGAGCGAGTCGACCGTCGCATCTGTTCCAAGCGGATGGTGCGTGCGTCTGGTTGGCGCTTCGCATGTTGCGAACGAGCCGTCTGTCGCATCCGTTCTAAGCGGGTGGTGCGTTCTTCGCCTTGTAACGCCGCACGTTGCGAACGAACCGACTGTCGCATCCCTTGCAAACGAGTTGTGCGTGCGTCGTCTTGGTGCGCCGCATGTTGCGAACGAGCCGACCGCCGCATCTGTTCCAAGCGAGCGGTGCGTGCTTCGCCTTCCCGCAGCGCTAGCGTTGACGAGCACTCTCGGCACGACGCCGCTTGCGTTCTTCGAGCTCTTCGGTTGTAGGAACCTTCGTTGGACGTGGCATGAATGAAAGAAATTACACGAAACGTAGAAAGTCACTCTTCAGATAGGCCGCACCACACGGAGTCACTCGGCACAGCACTGCACAGCGAAACACAGCGGACGTGGAAATTCGAGGAAATTGGCAGCCATCGCGAGGACCGAGGCACAATCGAAGCGGCCCCTTTGCGCGTTGCGTCCGGGACACAGCAAAGCAAGACCGGAAACATCGGCGAAATGCAAGGACCAAAGTGCGCCGTACTTACGTAATGCCACCACCAGCGCACGCTGTGCCCGGCTTTGTCGCTCTGCATGTTCGTAAGTTGATTCCATTGGTTAAGTGAGACATATATTTCCTCCCTCGGTGCCATCTCACCCGCTCTCTAAATGCGCACCGAATTCGGGCCACGGCTCAAGTGACCACTGGCTCGTTGCGATGCAAGCGTCTGTGTAAATGGAGCAAACGCCTGGGCTGTGTGCGCTTACGAGGCAGGTCGACTCTACTTTGACGCCTATAAGGAAAGATGGATCGAGTGGCGCTAGGATCGGACGACTGAAGGGTAGGCCATAGTCCACGCAAATACGGCAGGTCGCGCACTAAACACCACTGTACAACACAAAGTAACAGCTGGGCAACCGAAACCGGAGCGGCATTACGCTAGTTAACACGGTACATTTCACGGCACATACGTAGTGTGACAGTTAATACGTTCATAGAACTCTATGGAAATGTCGATGAACATAAGCTAACGAAACGGCAACGAGCGCACGAAGGCGCAGGCAAGCGCATGACTTATGCCATGAGGCATGTTTGGCGCGACATTGTTCTATTACATGTCATTCATGTTCCCCATACGTGACACGTTAACATCTGACGTGACCTGACATTCTCGTTTGGCTTACGCAGCGATTGCGGAATATATCCAGTCAGCAGAACGACCGGAAGCGCAACAACACGGAGCCATGTAAGCACGTCGAACATGGCGTGCACACCACGAGTTGCATTTGAGGACCTTCCATTTATGTTCAACATACGGACCCGTCATTCAATTCGAATTTTGGTGTACATAGAGCTAGCGAAACGGCCGCGAGCGCACCATGATTGTGGCATATAAATCATGACCAACATCACATGCATGCCGTGATTGTCATGTTACCGCCTGTCATTATTGTTCGTCATACACTCACCTCACGCAACGCCAGTTTTGGTTCACGGCAAGCTAGCGAAACGACCGCGAGCGCACCTTGATTGTGGCACGTAAATAATGCCCTACACGACATGTATGTCATAACTGTCATATTACCCCCTCTGATTTACGTTCAACACGCAGTCTTGTCGCGCAGTACCAATTTTGGTGTATATCAAGCGAGCGAAACGGCCGCGAGGGCGCCGCCAGCGTGGCATGTAAAGCATGTCTCACATGACTTGCATGTCATTATTTGCACCTCCGATATACGTTCATCGCACAGTTTCGTCGCGCAGTACCAATTTTGGTGCATATCAAGCTAGCGAAACGGCCGCGAATGCACCATGAGCGTGGCATGTAAATCATGACGTACATAACATGCATATCATGGTTTTCATGTTACCGCCTGTTATTCATGTTCATCATACACTCACATCGCGCAATACAAATTCTGGTGCATATCAGTCTAGCGAAACAACCGCCACACACCATGAGCGCGGCATGTAAATCATGTCTCACATGACTTGCATGTCATTATTTTCACCTCATATTTACGTTCACGATACAGTATCGGCGCGCAATACCAATTTTGGTGTATATAAAGGAAGCGATACGCCCGCGATGGCACTATGAGCGTGGCAAGGTAAATATGTCTCACATGACTTGCATGTCATGATTTTCACGTTAGCACCACTGATCTACGTTCGCCATACAGTCGCGTCGCGCAATACCAATTTTGGTGCATATCAAGTTAGCGAAACGGCCGCGAATGCACCATGAGCGTGGCATGTAAATCATGACATACATGACATGCATGTCATGGTTTTTATGTTACCACCTGTTATTCATGTTTTTCATACAGTCACATCGCGCAATACAAATTTTGGTGTATATCAATCGAGCGAAACGGCCGCGAATGCACCATGAGCGTGCCATGTAAATTATGACTTACACGACATGCATGTCATGATTTTCATGTTACCGCGTGTCAGTTATGTTCGGCATGCAGAAATGTCTCGTCGTACTAGTTTTGGTATATTCATTCATTGAAACGGCCGCGAGCGCCCGAAACCATGTCATGTAAAGCATGCTGCACATGACATGCGTGTCATGATTTGCATGTTAGGACCGGTCATTATGTTCGTTACGAACTCTTATTACGCCATAGCCAATTTTGGTATATATGAAATTGACGGAACAGCCGCAAAAGCCGCAAGGCCGCGGGATGTAAATCATGCTGTTCATGACATGCATGCCATGATTTTCATAATAAGACCTGTCATTTGTGTTCGTAATACGGTCGTCTTATGTCATGCCAATTTTGGTGTACATCTCGTTAACGAAACGGCCAGGAGAGCCCAAAGTCGTAGGCGGCTAGATAGATAGATAGATAGATAGATAGATAGATAGATAGATAGATAGATAGATAGATAGATAGATAGATAGATAGATAGATAGATAGATAGATAGATAGATAGATAGATAGATAGATAGATATGCTCAAAATCGCAGAAGATCGCTAAGAAATGCTTCGCATTTAAAATCATAATTGGAAGGCTCTTGGAATGCCTAAGCATTGTGGTCGTAAACTCGACTTGCTGCTGAAGCAGTAGGAAAGAAGGAGGTAGACAGGAAAGAGCGCAGACAACCAACTGTTTATTTATTGCTGCATTGTGGTGACATGCATCTCAGCCGTATAATTTCCTAGAGTAATCACATGAAAAAATTGGCGGCGACAAATGTTCAATTAGCATGGGCACGGTTGGCGTAGTTTTCGGGCTCGCGATATTAGGAAATGTGGTAGCTATATTTATAAGTAATACAGGGCGTCGATGACGATATTGAGATTAATGAATCTATTATAGAAGGCAGCAACCATAGCATACGGCTTCAGTCCTGGCTTTAATTTCCGTCACCAGTACAGCGGTGTAGTTGTCGCGAGGAGTACATGTATATATTGCGGGAGACGTTATTTATCGTCTCATTGTGCCGTAGCTACAGTACTTCCGTTCCATTCTTGCAACACGCCTCGACAACCTTCTGTTGCTTTTTTTTTTAAATTGGATGCGACATGATCTGTTTGGCCACATCTTATGCTAATATTGTAACAATGTGAAACAGCGCTTCTTCAAACAACAAAAAGTGGGAAGGACAATCACATGGCTTTCACTGCCCCCTCACTTGGTCCATTATGAAGTACAGTTTGATTGCGTTCGAATAATGTACCAACCAGATAAGTCCAACACACTTAGCCTGATATGCATTCTGTGGAACAAGGCGATTCATGGCAATACACGCGAGACACCCACAATTTGTCTCGTTTAGTCTGATTATTTCGCCTATTCGTAAAGTCACGTGCACCTCTTAAATGGCTGCTCGAAGAAACATAATGAACGCGCGTGGGCTCCGCTATCGTGTGCTGCCGTTAAGTATTTAAATTGCACCTGTGACATACGCCTACGCGAAGCACTTCCATGGTGCTCTAGGTCAGAAGGTACTGTGCAAGCTTCGCGATTATTGCACTGCGTGCGAACATTCGGTCCTGCGAAAACTCGAGGCTCAAAAGTTGTGTAAGCCCGCATTATCTAATTTTCACGGAAGGAGCGTCGCAGAAGATGCATTCGTTTCTTGGTATTCTTAAAAAAATTAGCGCAGCTTTTATTAGGCTGCGCAAGGCTGCGTCACAGCATAGCTAGCTGGTGGGCTGGATGGATGGATGGATGCTATGAGCGTCCCCTTTGTAACGGGGCGGTGACATGTCTGCCACCAGGCTCGGAGAAAAAAAAACCTTCCTTGTTTTATGTTGGCCTAATACCTTATTTACATTGAATAAATCTTATTATTACACCAAAATTATTACACCAAATTATTATACCAAAAAAATATAAATTCACGGTCTATCTCTCTGCCTCTTAAGGCAGAATGACCTTATTTTTCCCCCCATTATTTATTTTTGTTCTTTATCTCTACTTTTCTGCCACCAATACTCTAACCGTCTCTTACTTATTTCTATCGCGGACGTGTTCGGCTTTCCATTGTTGTCCCTAAAACCTAAGGCTTCATGTAGACTCGTGCCCACACGTATACCTGGGTGAATATCGCCACATTCAATCAGTACATGTTCCATCGTTTCCTTAGTTCCCCCGCAGCATGTACATTGTTCTTCTTCGTTACTGAATCTCGCTTTATAACTACGCGTTCTAAGGCAGCCCGACCTTGCTTCAAACAGTAAAGCGCTTCCCCTTGAATTATCATAAAACCTTTCCCTCCTTATTTCGTTTTTTCCCTTTCGGTAGTTACTCAGAGCCGGCTTCTTTTCCATCGCTGCCATCCAATAAGTCCTCTCCGCCTCTCTGACTTTCCGCTTAATGCTCCTTGTTGCCATATCGCCCGCACTGCTAGCCGTATATTTACTGGTGAGCCTCCTAGTTCTTTTTCTCCACTGCGTGTCAACGCTTTTTCTATACAAATACCTGAAAACCTTCTCTGCCCATCTACTCTTCTTCATTTTCCTCAGCCTCTCTTCGAATCTCATTTTGCTCTGAGCTTCCCGCACTTCAAAGCCTGTCCATCCCATATCAACCTTTACAGCCTCATTTGTCGTCTTCCCGTGAGCGCCCAACGCGAGGCGGCCCACCGTCCTTTGATTTACATCCATTCCTGATTGTACCTCTGACTTCATGCACACCACTGAGTTCCCAAATGTAAGCCCCGGGACCATCACACCCTTCCACAGCCCTCGAAGCACCTCGTACCTATTGTACCCCCATAAAGCTCTGTGCTTCATAATTGCAGCATTCCTCTTTCCCTTTGCTACCGATGCTTTCTCTTGTACCTCCATATATCTATCCCCCTCATTTACCCATACTCCGAGGTACTTGTACTCGCTTACCCTCGGTATTTTTTGGCCCTGTATAAAGACCGCATGGTCTTCGTGATCATTGAATACCATCAATCCACATTTTGTTGCACTAAATCCTAGTCCTAAAGCCTCACATTCTTTTCCGCATATATCTGCCAGTCGCTGTATATCATCTTGACTGTCCGCAAATAAGACAATATCATCAGCATAAAATAGACCTGGAAGCTTCTGCTCAACCATCGTGCCGACCTGTTTGTGTGACAAATTAAATCCAATGTTGCTACCTTCTAGCGCTTTTTCCATCCTCACCATGTACAGCATGAATAACAGCGGGGACAAAGGACATCCCTGTCTCAGCCCCTTGCTGATTTCAACGCTGTCCTTGCTACTTATTCCTTCCCATTCTATACAAACTGTATTTTCTCGGTATATTTCCCTCAAAAGCTGTATACAGTCGTCACCTATGCCCACTAGGTCAGAAGGTACTGTGCAAGCTTCGCAAGGGCTACTAGTGTATTTGTGCGCGGCGGAGAAATAAGCGGACGTGTTCTTTGACTGAAGTAGAAGAGGAAAAGGACGAAGATGAAGGAGAACTGTTTCGTTGTTGCATATGCCGGTTCATGAAGATGATAATTATTTCTCCACGCCACACGGCAAAAAACATTTGCTATGCTATATATACATGGCTACGCTTTCACATCTTTTTTACTGTCTTCATTTTTCTATCTGATGCTGTCAATCACTTTCTCTCTAATTCTTTCTCTGTGTTTCTGTCTTTTTCTCTCTTTCTTCCCTATCCTTGTTTTTTCTCCCCTTCTTTCCGTCCTTGTTACTTTCTTTCAATGTCCTTGTTTCGCTATCTCTCTCTCTGTGTAGCCTTTTATCTTTTACGGACGAAGCTCCTTAGGGTCGAGCCATGTCCCTCCTTCGTTGTTACACGCTAGTACTGGAAGCGCTCGCTCTAGCGCTCGCGCCAAGGAGAAGTCTTCTTCCTATTGTTCTTCGAGCGCCTTGATGATGATGCCAATGAGGCAAATTTCAGAATCACAGCATACCCACGAAGTGAATGATGAGGAGTGAGCGCAGGCAAAACCACATAAAAATGAAAAAGAGGAAGCAAGCGAGAAATAGAAAGAAAAAGGATAGGAAGAAAAAAACATGGCTGATCCCTCCGTCATAGGAATCGGTATAACACGAAAGTAAAACGTGCCTTCACAGAAGCAGCGCTTATTGCGTAGTGATATATGAGAGCTTGTAGAATGCCTTTTCGTGTTTAGAAGCTATAGTACCGTTTGACGTGGATGCACCCATGTTGACAGCATGTCTCTATCGCGACGACTAACGCCCATGATCAAGATCAAACCGTTGTAGTAGCTGACGGTGTGAACATATATTTGGACACAGCGAATCGTGAATCCGGCGTAAGGATGATATCAGCAAGCTCATAATCAACACTGATACCCGGTATGCACTTCTTCAAAGCGTCGTCAATTAAGGAGAGAAACGGCACGGTGTGCGCTTTCTAGCAATCGGTGACTGACGCCTGCGCTCATGCCTACATAACACACACTGCCCTTCAGCATCACGGGAGGTACAGGTTCCTAGCCTGTGCCGCAAACGCGTGCGTCCCGCTGGCCTCTGTCTCGCAGGCGCTGCTCTCGCTCCACCAAGGCCGACCAAGGCACGACATTTGCCTGTCGAAATCGCGTCCTTTCTGCAACGCATATTGCAGCAGTTTTGTTAGTCGGTGATCTCGCAATTGAAGCAGTCGCCGGCGGAGAAATCCCGTTGGTGCACGTGGAAGCTACACTACTCCGATGAGCCGACGCACGCTAACACGAAGCCAAAGGCAAAGAACGTAACTGCGTCAAGGGTGCCTCGGCGACGCCACCGCGGCCAGTCTACCTCTCTGGTATCGAGACGCTTTAACCATGACCTCCGATATCGCGCGCAATCTCGGAGTAAGCGCTAGTAAGTGTCGAGCGTGAAGCATTACTTCTTTTCACATCTCACAGACGGCGGCACCGCCCCGCTCCGCACGCCGCGAATGTGTGAAAAATATAAGGCGCGTTCGCGGCGATGCTAGCATCTCCCGAGTTACCTTAGTCGGTAGGGCGTCGGGCGCTTGCCCTCGCGGCCGCAACGTTGTGGGTTCGATTCTCAGCGGGGTATCTTTTTCTTGGCTTTTTTCTTTCTCACCCGTTGGCGTCCAATTTATCAACGTCATATCCGTGACGGATGTACTTGGTGGACCCCGGTATAAAACACGTTCGTCTTAAAATAGAAATAAACATAAATAACGAGAAAAAACAAAGAGAGAAAAAGAGAGGAGGAAAGAAAGAGAAAACGGAAGAGAAACAAAGAAGGCTGATCAGCTCCGCACTTCCTTCAGGCTTGATGAGAGGGACTTGCATGGACCTCGGCTTCTCAAATTTCATGTTGGATCCCATAAAGAACCTTTGGCTTTACATTTCACCGATCATAAGGCGGTCATAATGAAAGTAAAACGCCGCCCACATCTCAACACCATATACGCAGTGTGATTAATAGACAACTTTGTATATACTGTACGCACGTGTTGTCACGTCTTTGCATGATCGAGTGGGCAATGTACAGGGGGATCCACGGTAAATGATCCCCCGGAGCTTCGCCCACTCGACCTCATTCGCTTCGTGGATATGCTGTGATTCCTTTTCCGTGTTTCTTCCCTTTCTTATTTCTCCCCGTCTCCCGCCTTCTCTTTTCTCTGTTGCTTTCTATCTCTTTCTCTCTCTCTCTCTATTTGTTGTGCTGTCTTATGTCTTTTTCTATCTTCCCTTTTCTTCCGGCTTTTGTTCCTCTGTGTCCTTCTTTCTATGCCCGTTTCCCTATCTCTCTACCTTTCTGTCTGTGTAGTCGGTCTCTCGCCTGGTATCTTTTCCTCTGTTTTTAACGCGATAGCGTTAGAGCGCTCGTGTCGCAGAAATTCCGGTGTCGGCGACGGTGTCGGCGTCGCTACCGACGCTTGTGCGAAAAATCGAGAAACGTGCAAATAAAATAAACAATAAAAATCTTCGGTCCCATTGAGGATCGAATCCGGGCCGTTTGCGTGGCAAGCAGATGTCCTACCACAAAGCCACGATGTTACTTGCAGCTGCTTTGAAAAAAAAACACCACATACAAGCCATGTAGTGGAAAGAGTCTCTTTAAAGGATTTTGTTCAGCAAGTGTCACGACTAAAATGAACCCATTCGGCGATTTGTAGGCGCATTGGCGAGGCCATGAAACTACGTTTCTTGCGCGAGGAAAATGCCGGGATAGTGCAGCCATCGCCGCTAACAATACACACGAACTTTCAAACAACTAAAAAATTGACAACCATGTCCCTCTAGCGGAAAACATATCAAGCCAAAGCCTGATTTCTAGAGGAGGCGTTGATCAACCAAACAGCAAACGCTAGATAATGTGCTGCCATCTGTGAGGCATTCTGAGAATTTAGTATGCACTTAGTGGTTGAAGTGCGCACTAGCGGCCGGATCCGCTAATGCTTCAGTATCGCAGAAAGGGTAGTTTTATAAGCCTTGATCTACACAGCGTGTTGCTACTTACATTGCTTTAAGAAGTAGGGGGAAATATGTGTGATTAGTGTATTGACTTCAGTTTGAAAGAAGGAGAAAGGAGCAAAAGAGAACTAAAGAACATGATGAAGACAGGCGAAGAAAAAAGAACATACGACTCAAACAAAGCTTTTTATAGACAGAATGACGACGTAATGGTTCGGTGAAAAGAACGTGAAACGAAAAAAATAGGAAGAAGAAGACGGGCATAAGAGGTGACGTGGCCGGGAGGAGCCGCGGGCGAGTGGCATGGCGTTCAACCGAAGACAGCTGGCAGCGCGCCTGGCAAGGGGGTGCCCTAGCCTTCGCACACGCGTCTTGTGAGCTGCGGGGGCACGACGAGAGTGGAGCTCGGACCCAGAGAGGTCATGCTAGTGAGGACGCGCCAGGCGTCCTATGACTACGCTCCATAGGGCGCGCAACAGAGGGGCGAGCGATACAGCCGTTGCAGGTACCTAACTTTGACGTCGTTCCGCTAGAAGAATGGTGAAACTGACTTCCTAGACACGACGGTATCTATTAAAGCAGGAAAACTTAAGCCGACGCTTTACAGAAAACCAACATACAGCCAGCAATACCTAGATTACACTTGTCATCACCCGCGACACTGCAAACAATGGATATTTGCAGGACAGGCGAGGCGTATAGGAAGGATCTTAGTGACCACAATGACTATGTTCACCACTGAAGCTACCTAAAAGAAACATTAGTTAAAAAAATTACCCGCAAGATGTTCTAAACAAGGTCTTCAACGAAGCATGTCAACTAGGTAGGAAATCATCACTAGCTCAAAGGGCCCCCTTGGCACAGCCTAACCAGCCGCCAGCATTTATAACCAAATACTCAAATGCGCTACCAAACAAATCATATCCTTCGTAAGCATTACCCAATACTGGCAAGCAACGAGCGCCTTAGAAAAGCGTTTCCCGGAGTGCTAAAGGTCGTGTATCGCCGCAATAGGAATTTTAAGGACATGTTAGTGCATGCAAAAGTAAACCCTCATTCTACTGCCCACATAACACCTAGTTCTCGTCCAAGATGTAAGAATTGTAAGCACGTTCAAGATGACGTTATAGTTAAAAGCACCGGAAGTGATTACGTCCATCATATAAAATCTAGTTTTACCTGCACTACTTCAAACGTTTTCTACATGGTCGAATGTTCATATTGTCAAAAACAGTACGATGGCGAAACGGGACAACCTGGTAATGTTAGATTAAATGGGCATCGCGCGGACACGGCGAAGAAGTTACCCAAAACAGTGGCAGAGCATTTTAATGTAGCAGGCCACAACTTCGAAGATATCAAACTTTACATGCTTCAGTCAAACTTCCGTTCCCCAAGAGACAGAAAGTATGCAGAGTCATACCTTATTGACAAGTTCAATACACTCCAGCCAGCAGGTATTAATGTTTCTAAGGGGGCTCTTGAATCCATTCGGTATGGTACATAAACAAAGAAAACCAACGAGAGTTAAGTCCTTCTTCTAGGAATTTCGAACCTACTATTGTTAAACTGCCACGTGCTTCCACTGACAATCATTCAGCGAATCGTATACCCTCCCGTCTCCCGCCCCCACACCCCCGCCCCCGCTTTTTGCTCCTTTTTCCCCGCGTTCCTTATGACTCACCCAGTCGTCACGGTGGCCTCTCCTCGAATTGCGGATGTATAAAATGGAATCAGCTCGCACAAGACGAGGCAAATTGTAGACCACTGCGAAGGCCTAGTGCTGAAGTGGACATATAATAAGGCTGAAGATGACAAAGATTAAAGCGTAAACGTAAAGGCCGAGCATTAAATTGAGAAGCAAGGCTTGCTGTCAATAGCTCTTGAATTCTATCAGAACACAACATGACAGTTGTATATCCTGTACATCTTAGCGCGCAGAAGCTGAGGTGAAGATGGCGGCTTGAATGAATGTCAAGCCATTGAACAAAGCGTTTTGTTGGAGCCAATGTTTCAACAAAATGATGTGGCTAAGTTTTGGCAGCAACTTTGATGCGATTCGCTGCCCCTCTAAAGACGAGTTCTCTTGTCGAATCAATAGCTCCAGCAAAACGCGTTGTTCAAGAATTTTTTCATGAGCTATACATCTCGTTACATTCATTACAAACCTCAACTCTACCAAATGCTACTATGGCAATGATAGTGGGTGCAATACTTAAGCTGCAGTGTCATCAGCAGGTGACCGGCTATTCAACCCTTTAAATATTCCAGATCCATAAAGACTACAAACCTTGAGGCAAGCACAACACAAACAACAAGCATAAGGAAATTGAAAGAGGTTAACGGTAATAAACAAGGTATGAATTAGTCATCGCCATTTTAAATATACAAGGTGGTTTTTCAACTAACTCTTTTGCTGTTGAAAAAGATCATGCTGATAAAGAGACCATACCTGTAGTCAAGTGATAATCTCCAGGACGAAATTTCGTGATGCTGAGAGCGTGCACTAAACTTTGTGCACGATAAGCGTTAGGCGCAATGTCAGAGATGTGGAGATGATTTATTTGTTACCAAATACAAAAAAAGGACAGCTCTGAGTTGGAGCACTATCGGAAGCATAAGGACGAAGGAGGAAAGCATATTATGATAAGCTAGTGCTATGTTTGAAGCGAGGCCATCTTGCCTTAGAATATGCAGTCATAAAGGGAGATCCAGTAAGTAGGCGTCACATGTACTACTGGTTGTGAGAGAGATATAGAAATGACGGACCACCTTTTAAATAAATGTAAAAATGTCCACCACCCATGTGCGTTTTGGAAACTAGCTTTCATGAAGCCCTAGGTTTAAGAAAGCTTGATAACATATCCGCAAGAAAAATCGGTAAAAGACAGATGGAGGATTGGTAGTGGAAAAGCAGGGAGAACAGCCAAAGACAAACTTGCACAAAAACAAGGGTCCTTATGTACAATGCCGATAGATAAGCTACCAATCATAGGCTTTTTTAAGGAAAGAAATTTAATTTAGGTAGGAAAGGCATAAGCCAATTCGAAAGTTGAGCTTGTCCACTCTCATCTCACTGCTTCGCTTTAAAACCCATAGCATCCATCCATCTACAGATGTGAAACTGTGCCATGCAAGATAACTTGTGCAAAGTTATTGCTTTGATTAACTAGAGCAAAATATTTCAGGAGAGCACGTAACTGGGCTGGTTAGTACATGATTACGACGGAAAGAAAGAGCGCTGGACACGGGACGGAAAAAAACTATACGAGGGCGACGGCACCCTCGTCTATTCTTTCTCCGTCCCGTTCCCAGCGCTGTTTGTTCCATTTTAATGCAAAATATTTCTTCCTATATTGTGAAGGTGGCAGTGTTTAATGGCTAAAATAGTTTACTAATTTGCATTTCAAGTTACATTTTTCAGCCATGAGGAAACATTGTAAAATACTGAAGTTCTAATGTTAACATTTATCAGGAGAAAGACCAATCCTTTCATGTGGAATACCCACAGTTGATTGTCTAAAGTTCATTGCCTTTGTAGTAGTAGTAGCAGTAGTAGTACTTTATTCACAGTAAGCAGAATACAGAGCTCACTGCAGGGGCAAGGGCTAAAGGCGAGCAGCCTGACAAAGGCCCTTGTCCCTCGGCAGTTCATGACAGTGCATAAACTTCGACATAAGCACAGTCAAAAAAATATATAGATTGAATACATTGGTTTCTGAACAACTTGCAAGTGTACACATAAAATTCACACACAAACAAAATAAGAAGTTTACATAACACATTTCGAGAATTAGAGGCCGCTCTCGTAGAAATACACAACTAAACGAAATCGATCAAAAACTTGAAAACTAAGACACGCAAAATGCATGTAGATGCACCACAGTACACTGTACATTAGTGTAATCAAAATAAAATATATGAACAATTTAAGCATTAGTCGAGGCATGAAACTCTACTAAGTAGTTTTAATAATGTATAGCGGTAGAAATAATAAGTTCTTTATTTGTTTCTTAAAACCGCTCTACTAGCGCTTAAGTTCAATTGACCTTCAAGGGTATTTAAAACATGAGGTACCTGGTACGCAACACTTTGTTTTCCATACTTGTTTCTTGTTCTAGGAACTCGTTCCTTTTGTTCTCGCAAACGGCAGTGTGGACTTTCGGTACAACTTTCTTCATATAGCTTATTCTTTTGATTTACCTGAAGCAATTTAAAATGATATAATTCATCCATTCTGAGTATGGAATGTTTAATGAATAGTGGGGCAGTGCGCAAGTCTTTTAGGTTTCCTCTGTATTTTTCGAAACAGCGCAATATTTTGTTTTGTATAATTATCACCTTATCGTAATTCCCTTGCGATGTTGTTCCCCAGACTAACATCCCATAAGTTACTTTAGAATGGAAGAGTGCATAGTACATACTTATTTTTAACCTCAATGGGATTAAGGGCATTCTTCTGAAAAAACAACCAACTATTCGCGCTAATGCGGAAATCAGATGATTCACATGTGTGTTCCAGTTTAATTCCTCCTGAAACCACACACCAAGAAGCTTTTGTTCCCTAACGTGTGCGATGCAATTTCCTTCAAATTTTACAGTTATGTTACTGATAGGTTTGTTTATAGGTCGGAATATCATATAGGTTGTTTTTTTTTTTCGCATTCAAGCGCAATTCATTTTGCCTTAACCAATTTGAAAGATGGCTTAGATAAGTATTTACTCTGATCTCAAGTGATATCAAATTGTCTGATGAAAAGAAAACATTCTTATCGTCAGCGTACATAATAAGTTCAGGAGAACAAGGTATATCAACAATATCATTTACATAGGCAAGGAACAATAACGGCCCCAGTATAGACCCTTGGGCGACTCCTTGGTTTAGTTTTACCTCTGTTGAAATAGTGTTATTTACTTGTACAAATTGATCGTGATCTTCAAGGTAATTTTTAAAAAGTTGTAGAGCAACTCCACGCACCCCATACCTCGATAATTTATGAATCAATGATTTCAATTGTATGGAGTCAAATGCCTTTTGAAGATCGAGAAAGAGCCCAAGAGTGTATTTTTTGTTTTCCATATTTTCGATTATGTTATCTGAGATATACAGTAAAGCTTGTTCCGTTGACTTATTTTTCTGAAACTCTACTGACGTTTTGTTATTATTTGATGTTTATCAAAAAAGGATGCAAGTCTATCATAAATTACCCCTTCAAATATTTTTGATATTTTTGGTAGCACGGATATATGTCAATAGTTGGCTATTGGTAGTGGAAAAGCAGGGAGAACAGCCAAAAACAAACTTGCACAAAAACAAGGGTCCTTATGTACAATGCCGAAAATAAGCTACCAATTTATAGGTTTTTTAAGGAAAGAAATTTTAATTCAGGTAGGAAAGGCATAAGCATCTCTTTTTATTTTCCAGCATCACTAATGCTGGGAAATAAGATTCCAACGTTAGAGCAGCGCAGGAAAATATCAAGACTTCAATTTTTATTCTTGCTTTATCACAACAGACTGAATGTGAATGCGCGTGCATTTATTCAACCATTTCTGTCACGCACGTCGAGAAATCGACATGCACATACTATACTTTCTAATCAAAGGCACACTAATCTTTTTAAGTACTCTTTTTTTCCACGAACCATTTCTGATTGGAATTCACTGCCTGAAAATATTGTTTCTTTAGAATCTACAAGTGCATTTGAAAGTGCGCTACTTACCGACTTAGAAATGCAGTAAACCACTGAATGTTCATGTGACTTTTCTTTTTTCTTTTCGCTTTCACTTTTGTATTTCGTCATTTTTTCACTACGTGTTTTTATTGATACCGTGTTATTTCCTAATTTGCAAATACTGCATTTACACACTGGACGTATTCCGAGAGGAGTTCTTTTTTGTTTACTTTTGTATTTCGTATAGTATGCGTCACTCGCCTATGAACTGTAATATTTTGTTATTTTGACAGGCTGCGCTGGTTTCTTTTATTTTTTTTTTAATTTTTATTATTATTATTTTTTGTAATACTCTAGATATGCCAATAGGTTGCTTTGTTTCCCTTTTCTGTGAGCTTGTGTGCCTTACGGCTCCATTTGTGTTTGTAAATTTGCAACTGTATGGTTTCCCACCTGCATGGTCCTCGTGACCGCAGTATACTGTAAATAAAAAAATAAAATAAAAATAAAATAAAAAAATAAAGTATTGATATCACCATCCTTATGTACTGCAGTGGCTTTTGCCACTTTTAATTGCTCTGGAAATACACTGTTAGAGAGGGTGAGGTTGATAATATAAGCCAAGTCATCACATATCAATGGTGATATCAATTTCAACTCAAGAGAACCTATTTCATCAATCCCTGATGCAACATTATTTTTTAGCTTTCTGATTAAGCTTTCTACTTCAACCGGATCTGTGGGTACGAGAAAAATAGAATACGGCAAGGTAGACTTATCATGAGTTGGAGCGTTATCTATGTTACCAACCGTTGAAACGTAGGAACCCGCATTTATGAAGTGTTCATTCATAACATTGCCCAACCTTTCACCACTGATTGTCCCACCAATAATTGTTAGATCCTGTGTCCTATTCCAAGCCTTATTTCTCTTCGTAAGCCCATGTATGACCTCACATAGCTTCCTCTGGTCATTCTAAATTCTCTCAAATAATTTTTCATAGTAGTTCAATTTAGCCTTCCGTATTTCTGAATTTAAAATGTTTTTTCATTTCTTGTATTCAGCTAAGCCGTCTGTGTTCCGCGAACGAATGAAATCATGGTACGACTTATTCTTTATTTGAATGCGTCGGTAGAGATGACAATTTATCCAAGGCTTTCTGCATTTTCCTATTTTGTAGTTTGTGCTGTTCTCTTATCATTTTCCTTAAGACAGTTCTATAGATGTTCTTGCTTTATCTTGTGTTTTGTTTGTTATCCTCCTTTTTTTTCTTAGCAAGATCATTTTATTTGCGACTTATGATTGGAGCCAACTTTGCAATGCTGCTTTCTGGTGTCATCTGTATTCTCAAGTAATAAGTAAATAATTAAAAAAATTAATTAAATAAATAATTAAATAGATATCCACTTTGTCATAAAACTACTCGGAAAACAAAATAAACGGAAACGTTGCTCCCGAACTGTAACAGAGTCGGGAAAAACAGCTTTTTGACCCATATTGCAGCTTAGCTTTTGATATGTAGCATTCCAAGCAGAAATGTTACCAAGACATTATTGTGTGGTATACTTTGCTGGCAATTTATATTCCATTTAAAAAATATACTGCTTGGTTGTAACCAAGAAAAAACTTAGGGAAGTGAATATTCCCTATCCTGCACAAAGAGCCTCGTTCCATGACCTTCGCTGCACAGCACATTGGCAGAGGATTCACGCGGGTGCCCCTTTGCTCATATAGTGCAAGTCCAAATGTTGATTTAAGCAATACTTCTGTCTGAAATATCATGCAAGAACAGTGGTGTGCTGTGCAGTGCGGCAAAGCTCCAAGAAACTTCACGCAGCCTTGTTACTTTTCATTTGAAAAATTTATTTTTCGCTTGAAGATAATATTACACCTTAAAAACTTCGTCTAAATTATCGCAAGAGGAAACCACACTACGATGTGTAGGCGATATTTCTGCTTGGAATGCCACACTGTGAAAGAGTACCCGCAATATGGGTTGAAACGCTATTTCTTCCAATGTCAATTTTGAAGACATTTCCGCTTCTTTTTGCCAGCAACATTTTCAACCCTTGGTAAATGCACTTAACTCATGCTGTGAATATATTTCACATGCGCCAATAAGTCTTTTTTACAATATACTTAAAAATGCTGCATTTTGGAATGCTTCCTCACGACAGCAAATAGCAAACTGAAATGAAAATAAATTCAATATCACAGTCATGAAAGATTGGTGACTATGTTAAAGAAAGAAATGCTTTGTAGTAATAGCTCGAAGCAATAATCTTGTGTCAATTAATTCACCTGGCACAGCTTCATTTCGGCGTGCAAAGTTTGAAAGGTCTTTGCTGCATCATGAAATTCTTTCCCCGAAAATAGCGCTTGAAAGACTACTTCCCACATTGAAACATAACAGCAGCAGTTTTTCAAAATATTGGAAATTGTCAAGAAACCACCTGGCACACTGGCGTGAAATGGCCCAAATAGGTACTGAAAAAAAAACATTGTGCACCGTGAGACACTAAAATGAAGCACTGATCTGCTTGTATTGCTAAATTACTTCAAAACCCTGCTCTGAATGACTGCCCACGAGAAGTTGATTTCGAAGAAATTAGTTTAGCCTCTGACCTATTTTTATCTTTCTCTAGTGTAATCTAACGTTTGGCACACACACAAAAGGCACAATGCATTTCATATGGTTCGATGCCTTCAAACAGCACGGAAGGTCACATGTTAAGAGATAGCGTATGAAGTCTGGACTACTTTTAACCAGCTATGTTTTTATAACATGCAAACAGAGAGAAATTTAGTAACTCGCCCCGTCTAAAAGTGTTGCTGTCACAGCTCCAAATTCCACTCACGAGCTATACTGGCTAAAATATTAAAACGCAGCTGCATTTTCATCTCAATGGTGGATTCAAACATGTCCACACCAATAGGCATGCAGTTTAGATTGACTTCACAAGCCAGATAGCCGGTAATCCTGCCGTTCCTAAATACTACCAAGTGGCTGGTCTACTACATAAGCTAAAGTGGATGCTTGGTTCGTACGACATAGTGAAAACAAAGCACTGCAGAAGATTGAGCGCAGGAGTACAGCACTGTTTCTCTTCCTTTCCTTGTGGTTCGTCTTTCGCGCTGTTTTTTTCACTACTGCATTGATTGCGGAAGCAATTGGCTGCCGCCATTTGGTCATCTAGGTGGAACTTTTTGGGCCTTGTGCCAGACGAAAGTGTTCTGCTGTGCAATGCAGCTGTGAAAGCAAGAAGCTGTAACAATATAGCACTGCAAATCACAATACAAAGCATCGATAAGAATGTTCAGTCAAAATTGAAGGCTTCAGCAAAATGTTTGACACATACTCACAGGTTAATGCTCATTCACAGCTTCTGTGGCAGCCCCATGATTTCTCTGTCCATCTGAGCGTGCCTTCCTTCCACCTTTGGGCAAATTTGTGTAGAATGTCTCCTAGGAAAGCAGAAACATCAGAAACAAGTTCACTTTTTTAGCATGCCTCACGTAACCCAAATTAAATTTTATCGCCTCATAAAGTAGCAGTTTAGGAAGCATCTAAACATCCGCTGCTTCGGCTATGTATAGCTCATAACCATTTAGTAGCATCCAACATGACATCTGGTCATTGTGAAAGAATATAAGACAAAAAACTGAGACAAGATAAGCAAACAGCAAGCGGTATATTTCTCCATTATATCGTTTTCTAATGCAGCTCGATGCATTCATCGCTTAAATTCAATTTACACTGCGATTTTGGTGTCCGCCCTAATAACCCACTAGATAACTTATTTCTCTTACACACCATATGAATACATGGAAAAAGATGGGACATGCAAACATGGACACAAGAGTCAAGACACCTCAAACGCCGAGGTCGCTAACCGGAGGCTCATCACCTAATCGATCTTTACATTGTCGAGAGCGTAACTGCATGTCAAAATTCAATGAATGCACAGTTTTGTACAAGCACATGATGCAGAAATGCGTGCAATGGTCGAGGCCTGGCATATCGATAATGCTGTGCACGCGGGAGCCAACCGTCGATTAACTAGCATAAAGAAGAAATCAAGTGCTTGAGCAGTTATCTCTCACCTAGACTATCGCACGTGCCGGATTGATAGGTATCTCCTCTTGCCTGGGCATGGGCAGATAAGTTTTTGTTTACTTAATTTTGTGCCACTGTCCACCTATTCAGTTGGCGTTAGTGGTGTCTTGACTTCTCTCTTGTGTCCACGTTTGCATGCGCTGCCTTCTTAACATAAATACCAACCAACTAGCTCAGCTTTCTGATATTGTAAAATATATATACAATCTGGAATTGCCACTCTGTTCACTTGCTGATGTAATAATAATAATGGGGTTCAGTAATGTGAACATCAATTTATAAGCACGTGAGCTGATGTAATAATAATAATGGGGTTCTGTAATGTGAAAGTCAATTTAAAAGCACGTGAGCCTCTAGGATTTTCACCTCCATCGAAAGTGCAACCACTGCACCAAGGGTCGAAGCTGCACAGTTCAGATGAGCAGCTCAGCATAATAACCGTTGTATTACAGTGGGGGACGTTCACTTGGTAAAGCAGGTTAAGTTAAAGTTAAGGGTTATGGAAGGACCTGTAGGTTGAAGAAAAATATGCATTTAAACAAGTAGTTACAGACATTATGCAGTTTATACATTTCTGTAACCAAAAGGGCTGGTGCTCAGTGCACAAACCTAAGGAACTCCTGTTCAGCTTCTCTTTTCGAACCAAAGCTTAGCAGAAGGGAAGTTCCTGTCTACATATTGCTCTGAAAACCACAGTGAAAAAATTCCATTTCTTGTATGATAATAAACACCTCAAGATGCAAATACACCAAACACCGTGGACTGTGAAATGCATTGATTTAAAAGATCAAAGCAGCATAGCAATGAACTTCGATGTGGTTGCCACAGGGCAAAAGGGTGGCTCTGGTGCCATGAAATATCCATAATGGCACTAATGGCATATACCAGGAAGTTTTGTATGGTAAATGTACACATTACCACTCAAAGAAGCTGACATGCTATTTTAGAAATGAGCATTGCAAAAAATAAAGGAAGAAAGCCACGCGACGTGTCAATTTACCATTCATAACCTAAAGCTTAAGAGCCACAAAACAACGCCGGAGTCTAAAATTTGTGACAACTGCGCGCTTGTACAATGTGAACATGTTGCCACAAGAATTTTGTGATTAAGTGGTCTAATAATGAAGCCACAGGGGATAAAACAAACATTCTAGCTGGTTTCAGTTTCTCGCTCAGCCTCACCATCGGTAAGAGGGCCTTCTTCGATGTGTCACTGTGCCAGAGCGTTGTGGTGAGGAAGCACTCTTCAAAGCACTGGCAAGAGAAATTCACAACATTCCTGACAACCACACAGCCTACACTGCATCATCGCAGAGCCAAAATGCCGTTTCATATTGCAGAGGACTATCCGACAGTCAGCGCACTTAACATTGCACATAAGCAACATTACGCCACTTTGCTAGCAAAGAGGACTGGTCAAGCACTGAAGAGAAGGCGTGGTTATTGTTTTTAGAAGTGAAGTGTCTGCGATATTTGCACAATATGATTGCTGCGGCCCTCTGTACGAATCAGCGAGCTTGTTTGGGAGGTGTAAAAAAGATGTCAGAGCTTGCTGAATGGCCGTTTAAGAGAATGTAAACATACATTGCAACGAAGTACACTTGTATTTATATCACTATAGGCTATAAAAACAGGCAAATAACATGCTCAATCCATGCAGCATAGGGATATCTCACACCTTTGCAACAGCTTTACTATGGTGGCTGCATGTTTGTGTAGGACAGAAGCAGCAGGCACGTGGCTTCTATTAATTTGACCCGTTCGTTGAAGGGGACTGCTGCTCACATCCTTGTAGCACTGCTCTTTGAAGATGCCTCTGCGATAACAAAATGAGCACAACACAATTATGGTCTGCAAACATCCACACATGACCTACATTGCTGCCCTCTCTCATTAAATTCAGCTCTAGAATTATCAATGTGATAGCAGCATTCTCCTACATTACAGGGTATGGTACTGCTTTCCCTGGCCTTTTTTTAGTTAATTGTTTTCACCAATGACAGAATGTAGCAGCAGTAAACCTTCGATTGGGGAGGGTGTCAATTACGTGTCAATTTACCATTCATAACCTAAAGCTTAAGGGCCACAAAACAACGCCGGAGTCTAAAATTTGTGACAACTGCGCGCTTGTACAATGTGAACATGTTGCCACAAGAATTTTGTGATTAAGTGGTCTAATAATGAAGCCACAGGGGATAAAACAAACATTCTAGCTGGTTTCAGTTTCTCGCTCAGCCTCACCATCGGTAAGAGGGCCTTCTTCGTAGTGTCACTGTGCCAGAGCGTTGTGGTGAGGAAGCACTGTTCAAAGCACTGGCAAGAGAAATTCACAATATTCCTGACAACCACACAGCCTATACTGCATCATCGCAGAGCCAAAATGCCGTTTCATATTGCAGAGGACTATCCGACAGTCAGCGCTACTTAACATTGCTCATAAGCAACATTACGCCACTTTGCTAGCAAAGAGGACTGGTCAAGCACTGAAGAGAAGGCGTGGTTATTGTTTTTAGAAGTGAAGTGTCTGCGATATTTGCACAATGTGATTGCTGCGGCCCTCTGTACGAATCAGCGAGCTTGTTTGGGAGGTGTAAAAAGAGATGTCAGAGCCTGCTGAATGGCCGTTTAAGAGAATGTAAACATACATTGCAACGAAGTACACTTGTATTTATATCACTATAGGCTATAAAAACAGGCAAATAACATGCTCAATCCATGCAGCATAGGGATATCTCACACCTTTGCAACAGCTTTACTATGGTGGCTGCATGTCTGTGTAGGACAGAAGCAGCAGGCACGTGGCTTCTATGAATTTGACCCGTTCGTTGAAGGGGACTGCTGCTCACATCCTTGTAGCACTGCTCTTTGAAGATGCTTCCTGCGATAACAAAATGAGTACAACACAATTATGGCCTGCAAACATCCACACATGACCTACATTGCTGCCCTCTCTCATTAAATTCAGCTCTAGCATTATCAATGTGATAGCAGCATTCTCCTACATTACAGGGTATGGTACTGCTTTCCCTGGCCTTTTTTTAGTTAATTGTTTTCACCAATGACAGAATGTAGCAGCAGTAAAGCTTCGGTTGGGGAGGGTACAGTCGTAAAGTATGCATGCAAAGTAACAATATAAAAAAAGGCAATGGCTAATTTCACACGAGATATAAAGAATTATCATAATTCCTCTAATGTCAGATACCAAGAAGTGTGTAATTGAGCAAGTATTCACTTTAAGGTATCACAAAACAATGCCCTTCATGGCAAATGGGATAGGCAGAGGGAACTTTGCTGTTCAAATTGACTGCCTCTATTTGCTCTGTAGGTGCAAGTGCATTGCTAAAACTACTTCAATGCACCTAAAAAGCCAGCGTAATGGTATTGACAGATGGACAGACAAGGCAAGCCCATTTTTTCTCACTTAGCTGCAATCACAGCAAATGTTGCCTCAGGTAGCGTTTCCTGGTATGCAGGATGCACATGCACGAACTTGGCGGCTGTGCCATACCACAGTAAACATGACTGACATCTGCTCGAACTGCGTGAGTAGCTGCAAAGTGCTAACTTACACAATCAGCTGCACCATGCACACATAACGTAAATTCTAGCACTGGAAACATTTCGCACCTCATACTAGCCTACGGACTTTGTACTCCTTGATGCTGCCAGCTGCATTCACTGTTTTCATTTATAGCATGCATAGCACGTGCAAAGAAAGTGGCCAATAATTGTGGGAAGCAGAATAGGTGGTCTGAGGTAATCAGTAAAATTCATTGACAATTCCGCACATCACTGAAGCCTGTTGTTTAGCATAAGTGATGAAAATGTGCAGTCAAATGTACACAGCAAATTCAGTTATTTGCCTTGAAAAACTGCAGGTGATAGTTTGAAGCTTTGCAGAGACAAACCTTATACAGAAAAGTCTGTTCAAGATAATGCAATCATTAAGGTATAAATTTTAAAGTGGGCCGCTACATTCTTCAGTCACCATGCATTGCATTTATGAACAAGATAACATCCCAGTTAATGCCTGCTGCAAGAGTCATAAACCTTAATATTTATGGCACAATGCCACTTACCAGTACCACGTTTTACAGAAAGGGAACGTTTGTCCTTGCAAAACTAAGCCATGTTCTCAGGCGAAATGCACTGTCCATGGTGCCGAACACATGGAGTACGCTCTTTTATAGCTTAGCTGGTTTACTGGAACTCAAAACTATGGTGACGCTATCTTAATTGAACTGTCTAGCAAGATCCTTCTCGCTGCTGTTTATGTGAAGTAATTTCACCTCGGTGGAAGGTCACAGGAGTAAGTGGCACATAATGATGACTGCACGAACACAGTAACAAGACATGCAACGACTACCAGTTATGCCCATTTGTGGAAACTATTGCGCTCTTCCTCCTAATAAACCAGATGGAAATAACCCTTTTGCGTGAACAAACTTAAGTTGGTTGCCGGCATACATCATGTTGTTACTCTGCATTTCCATCTCATTTGTCTAGCACTCATTGTTTTCCTTCGACATGACTAGCTCAAAACAAGATTCTTCTTCATTAAATGGAACTTTGTACATTAACGTTGGCTACAGGTGCCTATTTCTTCTGCCTGAATAAGCACCTGTTATGACATGCTTGCCTCAGCCACCTTCTGGACTTCAATGTCAGCACCCCACTGTTTGTCGTGGCACGGTTGTTTGCTACCTGCAGTACGTTGCGAAAAACTTAAGCATTCAAAGGAAAAAAAAAGAAAAGCCGAAGCAGGTGTGCCAGCAGCAGCTTGCCCTTTGAGGAGGGAGAAGAGCTCTGATAAATGGCTAAATAAAGACAAGCGTTTTTCTTCACAAGATATTATGAGACCTGGGACTTGAATGCACGGACGCACACATTAGTGCTGAATGCAATTGAAAATTCAGCTGAAAGTACGGCTTGTCAAATTAGGTCAATTCGCATAAAGTCTAAAAATGGGGCAAACCAACTGAACAACATACAGTGTCAGGCTGCAGAAATGGCATTTTTAGCAAATCTGCGTTAGGTGTTGATTGAAAGACGATAAGCAATGCCCAAGAATGCTAACCTAAACTCTTTGAGGGTCACGTTACTCAATGACACATAAAATGCACGCCTAAAGAAAATATTCGTAGTTAGACATTACTTCTCCCACTGTACCGGTTCACGATTCACCGCATGGCACGGTGACTGAAGATTATTCCTCCAGAGCTCGTGCGACAGAAATGAATGTTGAAGCTTCAGTTTCATGGCGTTACTCGAAATAAGTTGACAAGGGTAAACTACATTTACAAAACACATGACAATGGTGTACCTGACAAAAATGTTGGCTCCTTTCAGCAAATATTAACGTAGAGCAGTGCGCGCAAGCGAGCTAATTACCGAAACGTTATAAAACTACCAACTACGTTCTTGACAAACGTCATGCGCGAGAACAATCGACACAACTACAACCGCATACAGTACCAACACGTTATGCGATTTTCTTCGGCGACAACGTGTACTGTAATAAAAACAACTCACAATATACGAAGCGTAACGTTCAATATCACTTACCTCTGGCAAGAAAGCACGCCGGCGGCGTACACTGCAGGCTGACCGCCGGTTTTTCAAGCAATGCGGCCAGCGAGGAATGGCCAAGCTACCCGCGTCCGGCCGTCCCCGAGCATCAAGGCATTGTCCAGGGTCACAGAGCGCGTCGTCAAGAAAGGATTGCGGCGCTGCTACTCACTAACGTGCAGGAACATTTGAAGGTGTTCTTCCAAACTACGCATCGCGTCCGTCGATGACACTGAACAAAGGAGTCGCAGATATTGGAGCCGCACGGCCGACATTTGGTGACCATTTGCCCGGTACCATGTATAATACCGAGTGAAGAGCTTGCTCTTCGCCAATAACCACAACATACAACACACAATGCGAGGCAGCGCGGTAAAAGTCGACCGCATGAACAAAACTCGGCACGACGAAACACATACGAATGCAGAACTCTCGTGGCTAGAAAGGTTTGCATTGTGTCGTGAGCGAGTCAGCGAGCCGGCCAGGCGGAAATAGTTTGCGATACAGCATGCAGAGGGCGCGGCGGCTCGCTGGCGGGCTCACACGCGCTGCGTTCGCCTGCACCCTAGGAGTTTCTCGTTGAAACCAAGCTTTGTAGTTGCTGTATAGGCTCGCTGTGTACGCCACACATGGCGCTGATAAATTGTAAACGAAGCAAAATAGTTCACCATATATGGCATGTTTGCCATGCACGTATGTATGCACAGTCTGGTATATAGCATGCTTATGAAACGTATCTTCTGGTGTATACAATGCATGACCTGTCATTCATGTTCATCAAGCACTCGTGTCATGCCATACACTTTTTTGGTATATATCCAGTTAACAAAACGGCCGGAAGCGCATCATGACAGTGTCATGTAAATCATACCGTACATGACATGCATATAACATGATTCGCATGTTAGGGCCGCTCACTTATGTTCGTCATACAGTCACATCGAGCAACGCCAATTTTGGTGTGTATCAAACGAGCGAAATGGCCGCGAGTGCACCATGAGTGGCATGTAAATTTATTTATTTATTTATAAGTACCTGAAATGCCCCGTGAGGGGTATTACATGAGGGGTGGGCATAACTAGTCGATGATAGTTTCGATGGATGCCTTGAAAGATGCATGGCTGGAGTGGTGTACAACGTCGGCAGGAAGACGATTCCAGTCCTTTGCCGTGTGAACGAAGAATGATTTCATGTGAGCGGTAGTGCGGGCTGCCGGAGGATAGACTGCCTTTGGGTGGCCATGACGGGATGAAGTACGATGCAAGGGTTCGATGTCAGCCTGGTGAGGTAAAAGGTGATAGAACTTATGAAAAAGACACAATCTTGCAGTCCTGCGGCGCTGCTCGAGGGTTTGAAGATGAGGAGATGACTTAAGCTCGGTGACGCTGGTGTGATAAGAGTAGTCTGAACAAATAAGCCTAGCTGCACGATTTTGTATGGATTCCTGAGCGGTTGAAAGGTTAGTTTGATGCGGGTCCCAAACTGAGCATGCATATTCGAGTTTTGGTCGAACGAGTGTTAAGTATGCTAGTAGTTTCACCGGGGAAGGAACAGGGCGTAGGTTACGACGCAAATAACCAAGCGCACAATTAGCTGTATTGCTGATGTTAGAAATGTGAAGTGACCAAGTAAGGTTATTGCATAAGTTAACACCAAGGTATTTATAAGATGTAACTGCGCATATTTCCGAGCCAGCTATCATGTATTTATCGGAAACGAACGATTGACGACGATGAAAAGTTAGAAGTGATGTTTTGCTCACGTTTACAGACATTAGCCATTTGTTACACCAAGATTCTATAAGAGAAAGGTAAGACTGCATGGTGAGGATGTCAGTGTTGTTAATTATGGGACGGTAAATTATACAGTCATCAGCAAACAGCCGGATTTTAGAAGCACAACCCTTGGGTAAGTCGTTAATGTATATTAAAAATAACAACGGGCCCACGACAGTGCCCTGTGGCACGCCGGAGACAACTGGTGATAAAGGAGAGGAGTGTTGGTTAGCGTAAAGAAATTGCTGACGTTTAGACAGAAAGTCACGGAGCCATTCGTAAACAGGAGGGTTGAGATTTAATTGTGAGAGTTTTAGAAAGAGCCGTTTATGAGGAACCTTGTCAAATGCCTTTTGAAAGTCGAGGAAGAGGGTGTCGACGGGTATGTTTTGGTCAAGGGAAGAGGATATGTCATTGATGAAGAGGACGAGTTGTGTTTCGCAAGGCATACCCTTCTGAAAGCCATGCTGGTTAGGATTGAAGTAATGACATGATGCTAGAAACTTTACCGCGTGAGAATAGATTATATGTTCCATTAGTTTCGAACAAACACTGGTCAGGGAAATTGGACGATAGTTATTGCATGAAGATGATGAACCTTTTTTAGGTACTGGAATTGTCTTGCCCACCATCCAGTCTTGTGGCACCACTCCAGATGACAGAGATTGCTGAAAAATGCGACATAGGAAGGTACTGGTGACGTGTTTAGTATTCTTTAGCAATTTAGAGTTGATCCCGTCAATGCCAGCTGAAGACGTAAACTTAAGCGTCTCAATGAATTTGGTGATGCCATTTACTTCAAATGTGATACCTGACATTGGTGGGTGGTCTAGGTAGGGACATTCAGGAAGATTAGTACAAGGCTCAGAAGTGAACACGCTCGAAAAAACAGTATTGAGTACATGAGCTACGTTATGGTCTGGAATAGGCTTACTATCGTCATCAACTAGAGATAATGGTTTGTGTGGCTTTGGGTTAATGTATTTCCAAAATTGTTTCGGGTTATTTCTTAACATGGAAGGCAGCGTTTCCGAATAAAACGATCGTTTAGCACTTACGGCCAAACTCTTTTTCTGCTATTTTATATTTTTCCCATGAAGAGACACTATTTGAGCGTTTTGCTAAACGAAATAACCTTTTCTTTTTGTTGTTTCGGCGTTTCAGTGCGCTGTTGAACCATGGGGATGAAGGGCGTTCTGTTATAGTAATGGTTGGGATGAATGTTTCCGCTAGTTCTAGTAGTTTGTTCTTAGAATACGTCCAGTTTATTTCAACAGTGCGCTTAGGAAATTCTGTTAAGTACTGGTTGTAGAAGTCCGTCAGCGCGGTATTAATGCTATCATAATCGCCTTTATCGTAAAGCGTTATTTTCTTCGTAACCTTTTTGCTCATGGGTAGGTGACAAGTGAGTTCAGCATGCAATACAGAATGATCACTTAATCCTGGTAGATGTGCTACGGAAGATACACTATCAGGATGAGACGATAAAATGAGGTCGAGTATGTTCGAACATTTCCCCTTCTTTCGTGTTGGGGCCGATACAAGTTGTGTTAATACAAAAGTGAGGCACGTGTTGAGAAATGTACTTTCAGAGTTATTCTTTGCTAGCGGCAGTGCGGGCTCAGACCAAGTTATATCAGGGAAGTTGAAGTCCCCAAAAAGGAGCAACGGCGCATGACAGAGTGATGTGACTGCTTGCAATGCTTCGTGAAAATGAAGAGGGAAAGAAGCATCTGCATCAGGTGGTCGATAGCATACACCCATAAGGGCTTGAGGGTACACGTTGTTGCACAAGACAAACAAAATTTCGAGGGGTGAAGTGATATCGATGATTTGACAGCACAGGCTTTGATGGAAGGCTATCAGAAGGCCACCACCTCATTTACCCTCACGGTCACGCCTAAATATGTTGAAATCAGGAAATATCGGACTGAGCTCTGTGTCTTGGACGGTTGAATTGAGCCATGTTTCTGTTAGTACAACAAGTTTGCAGTCTGTGCTTGCGAGAAGGCTATGCAGTTCTTCGCGCTTCGATAATACACTTCTCATGTTAGAGCAAAGAAATGATAAAGAGCGTACGTTAGGTTTTTCAGATGCGATAGAAGGTAGCTATGAAGTTGATATAATACTGCGCGTAGCAGTATCGTACTTGTAAGTCTTGTTGTCTAGGATGAGTTTGTCGTAGCGTAACTGAAACGGCTTTTGCTGGGACTTTCCAAATGCGATTAATTGTTTACGCGCAAGTCGGGTGCTGGGCGAGTAAACATCAGAAACGCTTAAATTTGAGCCTTTGAGTTGTTTAGTGTCTTGAAGTGAGATAGTTTTACGATGATTGGTCTATTTCTAGAAACGTTGTCCCTGCCGATTCGGTGAGCCCGCTCGATATCTGTAGAACCTATACTAGTGTTCAGCTCAGCAGTGCAAACTTCAATGATTTTTTCTTCAGATTGCTGCCATGTCTCGCGTTCGCAGTCAGCTATGCCAAAGAATACAAGGTTCGAACGGCGAGCTCTGTCTTCTGAATCATCTAGTCTGGATGATATGTCGGCTATGGCTTTTGTATTCTTGTCTACGACAGTAGCAACATCATTGATTTTGATTTTTAGGGCAGTCACGGAGGAAACGTCTTCAATTTTGGCCAGGCGCTTCCTTATGTCGTCAAATGCCTCGTCACTCTGCGAAAGTTTGGTTCTAATCGACTTCATTTCGTTGAGCAGAGACACCTGACCTGACTTTATCTCCTCCAGAGCTGCCAAAGTATCATTGGGGGCCTGCGGCGAGTTGGAGCGGGTGTTGGGGCCGGGGTTTGATTCTATGTCACCAGAAAGCGACAGAAGTTGCATAATAATACAGGTACAATCTCGAGCAATATCAAGACAGCAGCCTGGGCTTGGCAGCACTAACAATGCGGCATAACTAGTACGACGCGCGCGAATATCGTAATGATTCAATACCTGTAAGGCGAAAAGGCGTCGTGCGTCAATGAACCGCATTGTCGGGTTGCTGCCAAGCCCACTGGTGAGAGCGAGGAGGTGACGGGCTTTATGCGTGGGGGATGATGTCCGTGTTGATGCGCTGCCTCATACGGGATATCTGGGTAGCGGTGGCCAGGCTAATTCTCCGATTGGGGGCAGCACGCTGCAGTAACCATCGGCACTCGTTCCAGTTTCATCCTTGGGGCGTTGAAATGATGAAGTTCGGCGGTTTGCATCGCTAGCGCACCGAACAAAGGGCAAGCCCTCTAGTCGCGTACCAGCGCGTACTCGGCCGCCGAAGTTGGTCGGTAGAAATCCATGGCCAGGAGCTTCATTTCCAGGTAAGCGATGCAGCAGTCCTGTGTAGGCAGTAGCTTTCGGTAGGTGAACACGCCTCACGGCGGGTATGCCCCTAGCATCTCCGGTGGCATCCAGAGAAACGGGGAGGCCGTAGAGCACAAGCACCTGTAATTCGAAAAGACGTCGTGCGTCAATGAACCGCATTGTCGGGTTGCTGCCAAGCCCACTCCAATCATGTCATACCAATCATGCCATACATGACATGCATGTCATGGTTTTCATGTTACCACCTGTAACTTATGTTCGCCATAGAGTCGGGTCCCGCAATACCAATTTTGGTGTATATCAAGCTAGCGAAACGGCCGTGAATGCACCATGAACGTGGCATGTAAATCATGACATGCATGTCATGGTTTTCATGTTACTACCTGTAATTCATGTTCTTCACGCAGTCAAAGCGCACAAGACCAATTTTGATGTATATCAATCTAGCGAAACGGCCACGAGTGCATCATGAGCGTGGTATGTAAATCATGTCATACATGTCATGATTTTCATGTTACGGCCTCTCATTTACGTTCGTCGTACAGTCGCGTCGCGCAATACCAGTTTCGGTGTATATCAAGCTGGCGAAACGGCCGCGAATGTCCCATGAGCGTGGTATGTACATCATGACATCCATGTCATGGTTTTCATGTTACCAACTGTTATTCATGTTCTTCGTAACATCGCGCAATACCAATTCTGGTGTACATCAATCTAGCGAAACGGCCGCGAGCGCACCGTGAGCATGGCATTTAAATTATGCCGTCAATGATGTGCATATCATGGTTTTCAAGTTACCACCTGTCATTTATATTTGTCATACAGTGACGTCGCGCAACACCAATTTTGGTTTATATCAAGCTAGCAAAACGGCCGCGAATGCACCATGAGCGTGGCATGTAAATTATGACATACACGACATGCATGTCATGGTTTTGAAGTTACAACGTGTCAGTTATGTTCGTCATACAGAAATGTCTCGTTGTACCAGTTTTAGTATGTATCCATTCATTTAAACGGCAGCTAGCGCCTCGAGACCATGTCATGTAAATCATGCTGCACATGACATGCGTGTCATGATTTGCATGTTAGGACCTGTCATTATGTTCGTCATGAACTCTTGTCACGCCATACCAATTTTGGTATATATGAAATTGACGGAACGGCTGCAAGAGCCGCAAGGCCGTGGAATGTATATCATGCTGTTCATGACATGCGTTCATGATTTTCATGATATAACTTGCCATTTATGTTCGTAATACGGTCATGTTATGCCATACCAATTTTGGCATACATCCGTTCAACGAAACGGCCATTAGAGCACAAAGTCGTAGGCGGACAGACAGACAGACAGACAGACAGACAGACAGACAGACAGACAGACAGACAGACAGATAGACAGACAGACAGACAGACAGACAGATAGATAGATAGATAGATAGATAGATAGATAGATAGATAGATAGATAGATAGATAGATAGATAGATAGATAGATAGATAGATAGATAGATAGATAGATACGCTCAAAGTCGCAGAAGTTCGCTAAGAAATGCTTCGCATTTAAAAGCCTGGAGGCTATGCGGGCAGGTTAGCTTCTTCTGAACTGCACATGCTGGGGTCATATATAGCGCGTAGAGAACAAACATGTAGGAGCTTCGGGGTTTCCGATCTAGTTTAAGAGCATTCATTTTCACGCAGTTATGTTTTGAGTACAATAATTGAAATATTCATGGACAAGTATAGTGGTGACATCAACAACAAAAATACAATAAACAGGGAAAGAGACGTAAAGACAGATATTTTGGCGCAGAATATGAGTAAACAGTGAAAGGAAAAGATAGGTGCATATCAATAAGAAGTGTAAATAATTAAAAGTAAGAATCAGCGAACAGTCAAATAAAATTTATGTACACATGCGGGACCTGCCTTGCTGTTTCACACGCACTCTTGCAGGAGTACTGGATCCGTAGAAGCTCTGAATAAGAATCCATGCCTTTGCACAACTTCCTTTGCATAAGGTCATGGAACAAGTTATCTTTTACTTTTTAGGCATGGTGCGTTGGAGCGGCTAGAATGATCAAAAGTTGCACGCGAGCATGCACGAACCACTCAGGACGCAACTCGGAATGAAATTGCAACAACCACCAAAACTCCAGGGTCGGATCCAAGAGGAACAGAGTACCGGTGCCCTTACCCTCTCCGCCCTTTAGCTGTCATTAGCAAAGGATATGCAGGCATGAGTTTTTTTTGCTTTCGAATTTTTTTCATTGCTATACTAGCTGATGGCAAAAGCACTGATGGCAGGAGCACTGATGAGAAAAGCACTGATGGGAAAATTGTGTACGCCGCAACAGTCCCCGCGGCGAGTGCGTGATCCCTGAGGTGATTACGAACGCTTCCTACGTGCGTTCGTAATCACCTCAGGGATGTTGCCACCGCCTTCAATGCAGCACAAACACGTTTAGAATGCGCTCTTTTCCGGCTGTGCCAAGGCAGCACAAACGCTACAAACGCGTTTCAAACGCACTGCATTGAGGCGATGGCGCAGGGAGGAGAGAGAGCGAACGGCGAGAGGAGCGGCGAAGCACTGCATCTACCCGCTCCTACACTCTCTCCACACACGCGGGAGCTCCGCCGAGCTCCGGCGATGCGAGCGCCCTCACACGCCAGAGCGCGCTCCTCCTATCCACTCACTCTCCGCTGCTCCGCCCGCACCACGTGCTCCGGTTGCTAGGGGCGAGGATAAACGCGCGCGCCCGCAGCTGTTGCTTTGGGAGAGGGAGTGAGAGCGGAGAGGCGTGCGGACAGCGACCGACGCCTGACATAGCCCGACTAAGAAATGCATTCGCATTTAAAAGATATATTGATTAGACAGCGTGCACGTCGCTCGCACCGCAGGTAACACAACTTATGCTTCCATTCATTTACACCATCTGCAGATGGTATTAGCCTCGAGGCCCACCACTGGAAACGCCGGCGCCACCGTCGGCGTGACGTGCTTGGCAGGATCACGTGGTCTCAGCGGCCACGTCGGCTGCTTGTGGCGCACTGCCGCGTGCTTTGAAAACGAGTTTCAAGTTCCACATGCGCTGCGGCCTGTTCAAATTCGGAAGTTTTCTCTCATATTCTACTCAATTGAAACCATTGTAATAGAGTGGCTGCCTCTGAAGGCGACGAACATGGGGCTCTACCGCTCGGTGCCGCAGTGCCGCGCTTCCGCAAAGGAGCCCAGTGTCAGCCTGCACTGGTAACCGCGGGACAAGAAACAGCGTGAAGCATGGGTTGTAAAGCTAAGAACTGGCAAGTAGCCATCCGCTACGAGTCTTCTGTGCAACAAGCACTTCCGCGACGAAGACTTTTGTTACTGCGTCGGGCCTGCGATGTTCGGTGAGTAGCAGACAGCGCGCACTGAGACGATGGCTCGCGCGCGCTTCCCGCCGGCAAATGATGCTTATCTGCCACTGGATGGTAAAAGCGCTACCTTTTACCACGTGCGATGCCATCTCAGAACTCTCCAATGCGACCTCTTGATCGTCGGCCCCGTGCTCAGCGTCCACAAAATCGGCTGCAGATGCGCAAGTCATTGTTTAGATACGTTGAATTAAAAAACGCACAGGGTCCCTTATGCATTAGTTAAAGATGACTGGCAGGCGAAAGCCATCTTCTTGTGAGTAGTTGTACTGATTCTCCCGCGCCCCCCTGCAAAAGCGCTTTGCACCTAACGCGGTTTTGCACGGCCTCCGTGACCGATCACGGAGGCAATGCAAAGCGACCATGCGTGTGAAACGTGGTGAAGGTAAAAACCTCGAGGCACTGCCTCGAGGTTTTTGTGAAACGTCATCATGTGACGTCACATTATGTGACGTCATAATGACGCTGCATATTTCGGCGATCTGTGATGTCATGATGACGTCATATGGTGACACCATCACGTGACGATTATTTTTTGCATCACTCGTGTTGACGCCGCCGACGCGAGACGCCGACGGGCAACCTTCCCATTTGATGAGGCAAGCATTGCTTCATAAATTTTGCATTGCCTCCGTGATCGGCCCACCGGCCAACCCCATGTATTTTCTTGGAGCCTCGTTTATCTATGTGGGAAAGATGCCACCCTGTTGGCGTTAGACACGACACTGCTGCCAAAATTGCTGGGGTACACGCCAAATAATTACTATCCTGTTTCGCGGCTGCTGGTTGCTGCAATACCTTCTATTTTATTCACCGCTATTTCAAGTTCATGTGGGTCCTAGTTCACAGCCGACGTTTGCAGAACAAGTCCGGCAAACCTTACTGTATTTTCTTTCTTTTCCTAGGCGTCGCATGCTACTACATGCTCGGTCTCGTAGACTGGTTCTCCTTCCACCAGCAATCTCGAAGTGGTGAAGCTTTGGTCTATGAATTTGTTGATGACAGAGAGCGGCAAGTTCACTGAATGCAAACGGAACGATAATTAAGGAGCATTAAAAAAAGGCGTCGCATTTGCTCACGTTTTGTGTGAGCACCAAACGAAACGAATGCGCTGAATAAAGAAACAGAAGCAGCGGCATTTGCCCGCTGAGAAGACCGATCAATACGCAGTGCGAGACAACTTGTCAAACGACATTGAAACGTACCCGAATTTAGACCGAAAAAAAAACCACTGAATCGTCGGGACGGCAGATCACAAAGTTGCCATGCGCACCGAAACCGCAGTTGTAAGGAAATTGTTTTTGAACTGCTCTGATAGCGTCCGCGCAACAGTAGTTGTTTGTTTACTCACAAATTCTCATATTTTGCGGCCTAAAGTTCACAGCGCGGTGCCAAAACGCGCTCGTAGCAAAAGCGAAACCATCAGTACGAACATACATGCAGACGCTCATACATGCAGAGGCACCGTCAGTCGTGGCGAGCCCGTGCAATCGCTGCCTTGAGGCTTCTTTCTGTTATGATCCGTTTGGTTATACAGGCAGTCTACTCTAACGAGATAGTTCACATAGTTTGCACTCAGCGAGTGACTACCTTTCACGCAAGAAGCCGGTTTAGGGGTCTCCAACGCGGTGACAGCGTGAAGCGGGTGCTCGGTTTTCTGCAAAGAGACAGCGACTGTAGACTATCTTGTGCTTTCAGTTCGTCGAAAGTGATTATTTTGACAGTAAAGAACACAGTTCATTTCTAAAGTACTTACAGAAATGCCCTGGAGGGCTTCCGCGAGGTGTTTTTGTAGAGCGCCGACAGCAAAACCTATGGGGAGAGCGCCGGCGGTATCCTGCCTAGCACGCGATCGAGGCGCGTCCGATAGAGGGCGACTCCGTAACTCCTCGAGGCCAATACGTTTTACGAACGCCGGTTGTGTCCGCACGCGTTGGCTCACATGTGACCACACTTTAGATACGTACAGCCGTACTCATGAGCAATGAGAGGTTACATTTTGAGGGCCATAGTGGCTAAACGCAGTTACCAAACGCAGGAGTGTTCATGACACTAAATGCTCAAGCGGAAAGCTATATTTCTCGCAGTTCGCTACGTCACATTCGTGTCACTACATACATTACAAGTAATCGCCGAGTAAACATGAATTCACGGTTCCAGCTGATATATGAGATGGGTCGCACGCTTTTACCCGCGGGTAGAACATTCGATGCGCGGGGGACGTTATCGATTTGGAATTTATAAGGAACATGACGGCGACGGCAAAAACCATCTAATGTCCATATATTTGCTATTGCAATAAAAATAACGTCCAATGCTCCCCAGGCTTTTCACCAACACATCGCTTCGAAAGAAAAAAAAGTAAGACTGGTAAATAGTCGGAGAGTGTGTCCCTGGTAAATGTCATACTCTCCGTACCTCAAAAGCAAGCAACATGTCCGTGGTGTCCACTTCTGTCTCCTCCGTACTTCCAAATAATGACAGGCATCTGTAAGTTTTACGGCTGTCTTGTTCGTGCTTCTGAAGGACATTTTGGCAGTGTAGTGTGGCAGAAGAGTAAAATAACAACGTGGCGTCACACAATGCGAATTGCGCAACGAGTCGGTCGCTGAATGCTTCGAACCCGTTACAAAGGGCTCAGTTATAATTCTTCATCGTCATCAGCCCCAGCACAAAGTGCACATAATGCCTTACAGATGTGTAGCGGGTACCACGATTCTCCGAAGAATGAAGAAAAATAGCACAGTGGCTGCTTCACTACTTCAGAAAAATTACGATGCTTGATGGCGCAGTGTGTACCTTGCATGTGTACTTGCATTATCTGCCCCAAGAGTCTACATGGGCTCTAGAAAGGCCGCTCTTCCAGCTGTCGCTGTGACTATTGTGCGTGTTCCGCGCAGGCCTGATGATTTATCAGACCAGCGGTCTCACACATCGTATAGCACACTTAATGACGTGCTGCTTGTGAGATTGTGCTCACTCCCTTGACGCAAAGCACTGAGCCCACTAAAAAAATCGTAATTGACTTTTGAGAAAATAAATACTATGAATTTGAAGGGTATACCGATTTGTGCTAGTTGGTAGGTATTGGTGGTACCGTTACTTCCGCTCCTCTGAAGAACGCGGAAATAACCTGTTTTACTCCTGTCCCACTTTCTTAATTAACTATATCACAAATTCAATGTTTTGTATGATTACCTTAACTTCGCATTCTTGCATACAAAAAAAAAAACGTTACGAACCGTTACGAAACCTTTTTGTCGTTCCGGAACAGAAAGGGAACGGAACTTTTTGCGGTGACACGAAACTAAAACCGAAACGAAAAACATTTCGATCCGACACCCTGCTTTAGCGATCACGGTTTCGTGCATAGTGAATGCGGCATTCATTGGCTTCATTTATGCCAGCATGCAGCTGCGGTCTGCACGCTGTCATAAATCTGGCGTGCTAGGTTGTCCCGGAAGAACGATCAGTTGCCGGCCATTTTTCCGGCACGCGTGGAAGTGTTGGGAGTGGCGGAACGTAATAAGGGATGGGTTCAGACGACGTTCCGGCTTGAGACACGGGGTTCTGCAGCCACGGTCACATTGTGAGCGGAGGGGCGATTGACGAAAGTTGCAGCTTTTACACTACCAATATACAAAATAAGTAGTGAATTTCTTGTTCATCAAGGAACTGAAAGTGCATTTATGGATCTTTACTGTTTTTTTGATACTTTCGATGAATCCGCATTCGGTTATTTCGGACATTTTTTTCCGGTCCCGTGAAATCCATATTAACGAGCTTGTTCGGTATTGGCTTCTTGGTTCCAGACATATTTAAGTGTAATCACCGGTGTGTTAGTTATCTTTACGGTTGTAATTTCACCGTATAGGTAGTCAGTAACAAAGGAAATGACATCTACTAATTTCCGTTCAATTTAATTGCGCAATCTGCACAGGAGTCCATCAGACTTGTCTTATGAATTAAACACACCGACTGGAAAGCAGAAGTTTGGAGAACTTTTCAGCGATAACATCTACCACTACGGCGTGCTGCACGCCTATGGCAACGAATACGACTTACAAGACAGTACCATATACAGCGCATTCCAGGTAAGCTACCCTTGGACATCTTTGTACTAACGATGGTTGTTTCTTTCCAACGCATGAAAATGCAAGCAAGAGATCATACCACAGAAAAACTTTCAATGCTTCTTCTAAAATAATATTTTTGTCGCACTCGTCTGAATATTAGACAGTGCGTCTGAGCTAAGCGGGGCCGAACCAATAGAGAGAGAGAGAGCCCCGGATACGATGATGACGCCGATGGTGTTTCGCTAGTGACATGCTGCACAAACTGGTGAGCTGTCGAACACTCATGATCCAATCGGTGAAACTCATTACCTTTTTTTTATTTACTTTCGTAATTAAGATTGCAGCCCAAGTTTTTTTCCTATTTATGCCTGCCATGTACAATTGTTTCTATGTCGGCATTTCCTTCTAAAATCTTTTTCCTTATTTGAGGCAGAAAACTAAGCGGACTGTACTAGCGCTCATTAAGCATGTTGTGAACAGCCGAGCCCACTCAGTGCAAAGCGTATATGCCGTGTTCGAATAAGTGAGTCGTTCGTGATGTTCAAATGAAATCAAACTTGGTTTCGTCCACAAGTGTGTGTGTTGTGGAACACGAGGGCTCGAGAAAAGGTGGACTTGAGAAGCCTCGAGCCCCCGTTTTACATGGCATACAGCGAGAGCGTGGAAGTAACTGATACAATACAATACTTATACTAACAGAATATTACAATGCAATATTGTTGCGTACTCTGGAGTACCCTAATGGGAGGGGGGGGGGGTTTATTGGGGACTGAGACCGCAGAAATCGTAGGAGCTACGCCATCGTCATCTTTTTCTACTCGAAATTCCCTTGTTTTTTCCCCGACAGTGACACTTCGTATCATTTATCCTCTCTCAGACGAAGCCCTCTGGGCGAGTCATTCTTGTGTCATTCGTGTATACGGCTTCAGGCGGGCAAAATGCGTCACCTCGGTCTTGCATGAACGTCGGCCACTAGTAGTCAGACGTGCGATTTCGTAGTTCATCTCGCTTAGACGATGGATGATCACAAACGGACTGGCGTAGTGTGCGAGTAGCTTTTGGCTCAAGCCACGTCTGCGTATTGGGGTCCACACCAACACTAGATGACCGGGAACATAGGTTACATGCCGGTGTTGACTGTCGTAGTGTGTTTTGAGGAGTCTTGCGCTGCCAATGTACGTAGGCATGCAAGTCGACGAGCCTCTTCTGCGCGACACAAAGTATCCGCGATTGGCAACTCGACATAGACGACAAAAGGAACGATGGTGTACAGCGTATGTCGAGGCGAGCGAGCGCAGAGCAGGTACAAAGGGCTGTAACCTGCAGTTCTGTGTTTTGCAGAGTTGCAGACGCACGTCACGAACGCTAATTCGTCATCCCAGTTCTTGTGGTCGGAGGCGACGTAGATGAATAACATGTTGATGAACGTTCGGTTGTTGCGCTCGGTCAGACCGTTAGTTTGTGGGTGATAAGCAGTTGAGTGTCGGAACTTGGAGGCACACAAACGAAGTAATGATTCTACCACATCGGCGGTACATTTATCACCACGTGAGGTGGGCCGTGCCGGAGTATGACTGAATGCCACAGGAACCCCGAAACCTGGCTGAGGGTAAGGCAGCCGTCTCGCAGTACCGCGTCAGGTAGTCAGCTCATACAATTATCCACCGGTTGCCTCTTGAACAACATGGTGTGATGAGGTTTATTGGTGTAATGAGGTCGCGACGAAAAGGGACCGTATGCTAACACAGTGCAAGGGTGGCAAAAGGCGGCACAGGCTCTCGCGCAATCAGAACGCGGGTCGTTTCTCGTCCTCCTTCACAGGCGCATACTCGGTCGTGCATCTGCTCCACTACAATACCCCCGGGGTGAAGCGTAGCCATCCTGGCGACTCAGGGAGTACGTAGAATGAGGGGGTCGTAGTAGGGCTTGAGACGGTCGACGTGTACGGTCTCGCGTCCTCGACAGCGCAAACCTGGCGATTGTGTGAGGGGCTCGACGATGTAGTTCACCAGCGAGGTGGCAGGAATGATACGGTAGGGACCATGGTACCACGCCAGAAGTTTAGAGGAAAGGCCAGGGACGTGGGGGGTACCCAAATCCAAACAAGGGAGCCAGGAGGAAACGTAGGGGCTGGGTGATGAACGTCGTCATGTCGCGTCTTTTGTCGACCTTGTGCTTCACCTGTCAGGGAACGAGCCAACTGACGGCAGTCTTCGGCGTATCTGGCGACTTCAGAAACTGGAGTGCACTCAGAGGCATCAGGTTGGTACGGGAGTATGGTGTCCAGTGGGTGGGAAGGTTCGCGGCCGTACAAGAGAAAGAACGGGGAAAAGCCGGTAGTCGCTTGCGTCGCGGTGTTGTAAGCGAACCTAACAAAAGGTAGTACAGTGTCCCAGTTGGTGTGGTCTGAGGAGGTATACATCCTCAACATGTCGCCGAGTGTGCGGTTGAACCGTTCGGTGAGACCATTTGTCTGTGGATGGTAGGCGGTGGATTTCCAGTGAATGATGTTGCATTCAGCGAGGAGGGCTTTGATGACCTCCGACAGGAACGTGGCGCACTCATGACAACCGCCCCATCTGCTTCGCGTGTGGCATCGCTGGCCATATTGCGCGCTTAGCCGCGAGCGGGCATCCAGCGCCTCTGCCGAGGCGATGGACACAATGGCAAGTCCAACGGCGTCTCAAGCGCCCAAGGAACGGCGGAGCTCGTTGGAGCGCGCCAAAAAAGAAAAAGCCCGCATCACAGGGCCTGGAAAGGGCTGTGTGACATAAGGCAATAGTTGTTCCAGTACACACAGCACTAATTTACACTCAAAATGGATACACAAATTTTACAGTGGAACGTGAGAGCTCTTCTAAGAAACCTCGACGATATCCAAGAGTTGCTACATGAACACTCACCAAAAGTGCTGTGTGTACAAGAAACACATTTAAAATCCAAGAACACGAATTTTCTACGCCAATATGTCATATTCCGAAAGGACCGGGATGATGCTGTGGCGTCATCTGGTGGCGTAGCTGTTATAGTTCATCAAGGAATTGCATGTACCCACTTACCACTACAAACGTCCCTTGAGGCAGTGGCTGTCCGAGCCGTTCTCTTCAACAACCTGATCACAATCTGCTCACTTTACGTACCCCCGCACTACCAGCTCCAGAAACATGAATTTGAGTCCTTAATAGATCAACTTCCAGAACCATATCTGGTCCTTGGAGACTTGAATGCACACAACAGTCTGTGGGGAGACTCTCGCTGCGATGCGCGAGGTCGTCTGATCGAACAGTTCCTTTTCTCTTCTGGCGCATGTCTCTTAAATAAAAAACAACCAACATACTATAGCCTCGCAAACAGAACATTCTCGTCCATAGATCACAGCATAGCATCTCCATCACTTCTGCCCCTAGTCAAATGGAAAGTTATCAATAATCCTTTCGGAAGTGACCACTTTCCAATACTTATGAACATACCAATTACAAATGAATGTCCCCCTCACGTTCCAAAATGGCTGGCTGAGAAAGCAGATTGGGAACAGTTTCGGAAAGTTGCACTGTTAAGTTGGACGGACATGGCTGCCTTAAGCATAGACGCAGCTGTAGAATACTTTACAGCATTTCTGATTGATGCTGCAACCAAATGTATTCCACAAACAAGTGGCCACTCTGGAAAACGACGAGTTCCATGGTGGAACAAAGAGTGCGGAAATGCGCGCAAGAAACAAAACAAAGCATGGAAGTTGCTTCGCGACTATCCGACAGCTGAGAATCTTACAAATTTTAAGAACATAAAGTCAGAAGGTAGGAGAACGCGCCGACAGGCAAGAAGGGAAAGTTGGCAGAAGTTTTTATCGGGCATTAATTCATATACGCAGGAAGCTAAAGTGTGGAGCATGGTTAGTAGGGTAGCAGGGCGGCAGGCATATTCACTCCCTCTTGTAAACACACAATGCGACAGCTTGGAGGACCAGGCAAACTCCCTCGGCGCACACTTCGAACAGGTGTCGAGCTCGTTGCACTATACCGAAGCTTTCCAACGATACAAAACACGAATCGAAAAACAGAAACTAGAGCGAAAATCCACAAAACACGAAGCATACAATGAGCCTTTCTGTATAGCTGAGCTACAAGCATCGCTTAATTGCTGCAATAATTCCGCCCCAGGCTCCGACCGTGTTGTATACGAAATGTTGAAACACCTGCCATCTGTAACCGAAAAAGCCCTTCTTTCGCTGTATAATGCTGTTTGGTTTTCCGGCGAGATCCCCTCGGCCTGGAAAGAAGCCATTATTATTCCCATTTTAAAACAGGGCAAGGACCCGTCCTCAGTTTCCAGTTACAGGCCTATAGCCCTAACAAGCTGTCTATGCAAGGTTTTCGAAAAGATGATAAACAGGCGACTCCTACACTTCCTTGAAATAAACAGTCTACTTGACCCATACCAATGCGGGTTTCGAGAAGGTAGATCCACAACGGACCACCTGTTACGTATCGAGGCACAAATCCGTGACGCTTTCGTCCATAAACAATTCTTTCTGTCTGTGTTCCTCGATATGGAGAAGGCCTATGATACCACATGGCGCTTTGGCATACTTAGAGACATCTCACATTTAGGTGTACGGGGTAGGATGTTCACCATAATCGATAGTTACTTGTCCAATCGGACATTCCGTGTTCGAGTGGGCACTGTTTTGTATCGAATATTTGTCCAAGAAACAGGAGTTCCGCAGGGTGGTGTATTGAGCTGTACACTTTTTATTATCAAAATGAATTCCTTGCGCTTGTCCATCCCACGTAACATGTTTTATTGCACATATGTCGATGACGTACAAATCGGCTTTACATCTTGCAATCTCGCAATGTGCGAGCGGCAGGTGCAACTTGGTTTGAAGAAGGTAACTAAATGGGCAGACGAGAACGGGTTCAGCCTTAACCCGCAAAAGAGCACTTGCGTATTATACTCAAGAAAGAGAGGCCTCCACCCTGATCCGGACATTCACCTCCACGGCCAGCGAATACCGGTGAAAACGGAGCAGAAATTCCTAGGTGTAATTCTAGACACGAAACTAACCTTCATATCACACATAAAGTATATAAAAAACAAGTGCATAAAAACAATGAATGTGCTGAAAGTGTTGTCACGCACTACTTGGGGTAGTGACACAAAGTGCCTGATGAATTTGTATAGAAGCCTCATACGCACGCGCCTAGATTACGGGGCGATAACCTATCAGTCTGCGACACCAAGCGCCTTGAAGATGCTTGACCCTGTCCATCATCTAGGCATTCGACTTTCTACGGGTGCTTTTCGTACTAGCCTTGTAGAAAGCCTTTATGTCGAATCGAACGAGTGGTCGTTACACCTCCAGAGATCCTACCTCTCTTTTGTATATTTCCTCAAGGTGAACGCGAATGGAGAACACCCCTTACACTCTGCTATCAATGATCTGTCCAGTTCAATCCTGTTTGAAAACCGTCCTGCCATGAGAAAGCCTTACGCGCTTCGTGTGAGGAGCCTAGCTGAAGAAATGGGTGTGCCACTTCTTGAACACCGTCTGCTGGCTCCTGCTGCATATCCCCCACCGTGGCAGTGGAAACTCATAGATTGCGATGTATCCTTCGTGGAAGTCACTAAGCACGCGCCTGCTGCACACATCCGTACACACTTCCTCGAACTCCAGCACAAATACACTTTTCCAGAATTTTTTACCGATGCCTCTAAGTCTCACACTTCTGTGTCCTACGCCGCGGTCGGTCCATCCTTTTCAGATGCCGGCGTTCTGCATCCAAACACAAGCATCTTCACAGCAGAGGCATATGCGATATTGGTGGCCGTTAAACACATTAAACAATTAAAAATAGACAATGCAGTTATATATACAGATTCCCTAAGTGTAGTAAAAGCTTTAAAAAGTTTGAAAAAACATAGAAACCCTGTCCTTGTTTCTCTTTACTCACTCATATGCACTATCTGCACGTTCGGACAGCATGTTGTTGTATGCTGGGTACCAGGGCATCGCGAGATCGAGGGGAACGTGTTGGCGGACCGGCTGGCGGCATCCATTCACGGAAACGCTGCCGATACATCCATGACTGTCCCTGCACTGGACCTGAAGCCCTTCCTAAAACTTAAGCTCAGGGCTCATTGGCAGCACCTATGGAATAAGGAAAAGCAAAATAAATTACATCTTATAAAACCGCACCTTGGTAATTGGCCGCCAATATCCAAGGCACGTCGTACACAAGTAACTCTCTGCAGACTCCGAATAGGACACACACATAGTACACATACATACCTTTTGTCCGGAGGCGACCAACCGTTGTGTGACCACTGTGGCGACCCCCTCACTGTACTCCACATCCTACTGCAATGCAGGGAACTAGACGCTCTCAGAAAAAAGCATTTCTCATCAATATACCTCCAGTTTCCACTCCATCCCGATATGTTCGTTGGCAAAGAACCTCTATTTAAGTATCAGTCCCTCTGTGAATATCTCAAGGATGTAAATTTCAATGTTATTTTTCCAGGCGCTCCGTAGCGCGGTCTCATCATTGAGGCTGCTGCTGCGGTAATTCTTTCAAAGCAAGCACCTGCCTCCCGGCCTTGGGCTCAAAGGCCTTGAGAAGGCACTCGTGCTGTTTTCCCGCCTCTCACATGTAAATACCATACTCACTCATCATTCATCCCACACCTATAGATCACATCAGTTGTCACTGCCATAATTTTATACCTTATACACCCCTTTTACGCTTCTTTAGAGCGCGTGATTTTAGGCCTCTATACAGCCAAAATACACCCTGTCATCGAAATCATTGGTCATCGCCAACACGACACAGAAGACATGGCGCTCTTTGGCCACCCATGGCCCTTGCGCCACAAAACCCCACTAATCATCATCATCATCATGGCCATATTGCGCGCGTCTGCCACCGCCGTCCCACACCTGCGTACGCATCCTTCGGAAATCCTACATACGCGCCGCAACATGCCACCACATCAGCGTCTGAACAGAGGCACTCCAACTCGGATCGCCGCTCAGAAAGTGCTCGTTTCCCTTCTTCTCGTCGCCGGTCGCCATCGCCTATGCGTCGTCGACCACCTTCTGGTGAGGGAAACTAATGAGTGCAGTTCTGGAGGCAAGAACTGCAACTTGTGCGCAATTCTCAAGTCCTCCATTTTCGCCGCAAAACGTTATTGATGTCGTTGTTGAGGGAGTCGCCGCACTAGCGCTTTTAGATACCGGGGCCGCCGTTTCTGTGATGAACGCGAACTTTTGTCGGAGACTCAAGAAAGTGACAACATCTCTGTCTGGCATGGTGCTGTCCACTGCTAGCGCGCAACGCATTCATCCCTCAGCTGTGTGTACGGCACGCATCGTCATCCGAGACATTGCGTACATTGTCGAATTTTTTGTTCTGCCATCTTGCTCTCATGACCTCATCCTGGGTTGGGATTTCCTTTCACGCCATGAAGCTATCATCGATTGTTCACGTGCGGAAGTGTCCTTTGTGCCAACATGTGATTTTTCATCGCCCGACCGTCCTCTTCCCTGCAAAGTCATCGTTGATACCGACACCCCCTTGCCTCCGGAAGCTTCAGTCCCTATTACCCTTTCGTGTACTGCTGAACCTGACGCCACGGTAGTGTTTACGCCATCTCCAGTGTTTACTGAATGAAGGGTATCGTTCTCCCATTTGCCGTACTCACAATTGCCTCTGGGTCAACCATAATGCTGGTTACAAACCACTGCACCTACCCCATTGCCTTACTCCGTGGTGAAACTTCAGGATCTGTACAACCTGTCGACCACATCGATGATCTTGATCTTCTCGATGACACCACATGTTGCCACACTGCCTCAATCACTCCTGTATCTCAGCCATCAAGTTCGTCTGCGTTCGACAACGCCATTGACGAAAACCTCTCCCCCTCTCATCGCCGCCAACTTGTTGCTCTCCTTGACAAGTTTATCTCTACTTTCGACTTTCAAGAACCTTTGTTAGGCCGCACCACGACTATCAGTCATACTATCGACACCGGCTCCCACTCGCCCCTGCGACAGCGGCCTTACCGCGTTTCCGCCGAAGAGCGCCGCGTCATTACGGAGCAAGTGGATGACATGCTGCACCGTGGAGTCATACAGCCTTCCCAAAGTCCTTGGTCATCACCTGTGGTATTGGTCAAGAAAAAAGATGGCACCATTCGATTTTGCGTCGACTATCGCCGCTTAAACAAGATTACAAAAAAGGACGTCTACCCGCTACCGCGAATAGACGATGCTCTTGACTGTTTGCAAGGCGCCGAGTACTTTACATCCTTGGATCTGCATTCTGGGTATTGGCAGGTGCCAATGGCTGAGTGTGATCGCCCTGAAACAGCCTTTGTAACGCCCGATGGCCTATATGAGTTCACCGTCATGCCATTTGGGCTCTGCAACGCGCCTGCAACATTTGAGCGCATGATCGATACCATCCTTCGCGGCCACAAGTGGAAGACTTGATTGTGTTACCTGGATGACATAGCAGTCTTCTCAGCAGATTTACCGACACACCTTGCTCGTCTGCACGAAATTCTCACGTGCCTAACTTGTGCGGGCCTACAACTTGACACCAAGAAGTGCCACTTCGCAGCACGGAAGCTAACCATCTTGGGACATGTCATCTCCAAAGACCGCGTTCTTCCGGATCCCGATAAGCTTCGAGCTGTCGCCGAATTCCCAAAGTCCACATCGATGAAAGCCCTCAGAAGTTTTGTCGGCCTCTGCTCCTATTTTCGCCGCTTCGTGCGTAACTTCGCGTCCATCATCGCACCTTTGACGAGTCTGCTTGACACCAGCAAGGGTATATCTGCATGGTCACCTGCATGTGATGACGCATTTCGCCAGTTGCGCCGCCTGTTGACCTCACCACCTATCGTTCGTCACTACGACCCCACTGCTCCCACAGAAATTCACAGCGATGCAAGTGGCGTCGGTCTTGGCGCTGTTTTCGCACAACGCAAAGGCACCCAAGGTGAATACGTTGTCGCTTATGGAAGTCGTGCTCTAAAGAAGGCTGAATTAAACTATTCCGTGACAGAGAAGGAGTGCTTGGCGATCATCTGGGCATTGACGAAGTTTCGCCCGTATCTTTACGGCCGTCCTTTCGACGTGGTTACAGACCACCACGCCCTATGTTGGCTTTCCACCTTGAAAGACCCGTCGGGATGCCTGGGCCGTTGGGCACTTCGATTGCAGGAATACGATATTCGTGTCGTATATCGTCCCGGTCGCAAGCATGCCGATGCTGATGCACTCTCTCGCTCGCCAATAACACCAGATGTGGCTTCTCTGTCACCCCACGTTACCACCTTGTCACAACCCAGCACCTACACCAAATGTGATGAGGTTTATTGGTGTAATGAGGTCGCGACGAAAAGGGACCGTACGCTAACACAGTGCAAGGCTGGCAAAAGGCGGCACAGGCTCTCGCGCAATCAGAACGCGGGTCGTTTCTCGTGCTCCTTCACAGGCGCATACTCGGTCGTGCATCTGCTCCACTACAATGGGAATAGTCCCATCAGAACAATGCCGACCTTTTCAAAGGGAGAACTGGGGGGCATTCCGGCTGCAGATGACCGACTGGACCTGAGGCACGCCGCTTGTGCCTCTGACACTGCGTACAACTGGCCAGGTATTTTTAAATGCGAATGCATTTCTTAGTCGAGCTATGTCAGGCGTCGTGCGGCGTCCGCGATCTCACCGCTCCCGCCCCCCTCTCACATAGCAATAGCTGGGAGCGCGAGCGCTCCTCGCCCCTAGCAAGTGGAGCAGGTGGTGCGGGCGGATCAGCGGAGAGTGAGTGGAGAGGAGGAGCGCGTGAGGGCGCGTGAGGGCGCTCGCATCGCGGGAGCTCGGCGGAGCTCCCGCGTGTGTTGGAGAGTGTGGGCGAGGGTAGGCGCGTGCTTCGGCGCTTCTCCTCTCGGCGGGCGCCCCACTCTCCCGTTCGCTCGCTCGCAAGCGTATATAAATGGAGCGGAGCGCGTGCTCTACTCTCTCTCGACCGGTTCGCCGGCTTTCGCTGACGCGAGATGGCTGACGTGGAAGACAAGGCTGCGAAGCGAAGAGCGCGTGTTGCCGAACGCAAGCGCCTTGAAACCTGCTCGCCTACACCGGAGACGGAGTCTGTGGTGACCGTGGACCTCGCGCCCAACCTCGCCCGAGACGCCGTTGCCGCGCAGCTCGATGCGGCCGTGGAAAGTGTCTGTGCGCGCTCCTAAAGCTCTGACCCCGTCGTCTTGGTTGGTGACTTTAACGTTGACGTGCGAAAGACGAGTGGACAGTGGCTTGTCGAGTACATGCGCACCAAGCACTCTGTGCAGTGTGCCTCTACCGCATCCGAACTCTGCCCCACAACCATTCACGGTACTTGCATTGATCTAGTCTTTACCCGAAACTGTGACGCCCGCATGCTTCTCAAAGACCCTCTGACCGTGCACTTTACCGACCACAAGGCAGTGATCGTGGCCGTCAAGTGCAACGATAACACAAACAGGTGTTAAATAAATGATTACCCTACAAATCACCAAATAAATGATTACCCTACAAATCACCGTCTCGTCATTCATTATATAATTACTTCGCCGCACACTCGCGCCCAAAGAAATGCATTCGCATTTCCTCACGATTCCCTTCGGGGAGGTGGGGCGAATTTTGTGAACTGTCTTGCGCATCTGAGGCCAGTAGAACTGCTCTTTGGTGCGTCGAAGTGTTCGTGCGTTTCCTAAATGACCAGAGGTCGGGTCGTCATGCGTGAGACGCAGAACAGATGTTTGAAGAGACACAAGAACGACGAGCAGAAAGCGGGCGCCCGTCGTTGAGAAGATCCTCTTGTAAAGAAGACCATGTCGGACGCAAAATTGGCCTTCGGGTATATATACTCGATTGCTGCAGGTAAGAGAGCTTTCAAGCTTGGGTCTTTGCGCTGCTCAGCGACGAAAGTCACGGCATCGGCAAAGCCAGGTGACAGCGAAGCGATAAGGGGATCGAAGTTATCGGCTTCCCAATCCGTCATAGGTAGCGGCATCCTAGAAAGGCAATCCGCATCAGCGTGTAGACGGCCACTCTTGTACGAATTGGTGAAGACATATTCTTGCAAACGAAGGGCCCATCCTGCGACGTGACAGGAGGGGTCGCGAAGCTTGATCAGCCAACACAGGGAATGGTGATCTGTGACGATGGTGAACGGGCGATCAGGTATGTATGAGCGAAACCGCTGTACGGCAGACTACCGCTAGGCATTGCTGTTCGGTCACTGCGTAGTTGCGTTCAGGCTTGCTTAAAGAACGACTTGCGTACGCCACGACGTGTTCCTTGTTACCAGAGTGCTGAACGAGAACGGCGCCGATACCGATGCCACTTGCGTCCCTGTGGATCTCTGTTGGCGACGAAGGACTGAAGTGCCGAAGTATCGGCTGTGAAGTTAACAAGCACTTCAGCTGACGAAAAGCGGCATCACACTCGAGGGTCCACTGAATGGGGCTGTTCTTCTATAGAAGTTTCGTCAGAGGATAAGCGACATCCGCAAACCTGGGTATGAAGCGTCGGAAATACGAGCAAAGCCCGATGAAGCTGCGAAGTTGTTTCCCAGATTTGGGTTGCTCGAATGATTCAACAGCCGCTGCCTTTTGTGGGTCAGGTCTAATGCCATCTTTATCGACGAGATGGCCCAAAACCAATATTTGTCGCTCGCCAAAGTGGCACTTTTTTAATTCAGTACAAAGCCAGCCTTTTCAATACAGGTGAGCACAATATCTAGGCGCGTGTTATGCTGCTGAAACGTGCAGCCAAATATTACGACATCATCGAAGTAACACATACAGATCTGCCATTTCAAACCACGCAGAATAGAGTCCCTGAATCTCTCGAATGTCGCAGGCGCATCACGTAATCTGAATGGCATTACGTTGAATTTGTACAGCCCATCAAGCGTAACGAATGCCGTATTTTCCTTGTCAGCTGCGTGCATGGGAATTAGGAAGTGTAGAAAAAAAAGAAAAGTAGGAAGCGGAGTGCAGGCAATCTATGGTGTCAACGATGCGCGGCAGCAGATCGACATCTTTCTTGGTAACAGAATTCATGCGGCGGTAGCCAACGCAAAATCTCCACGTATCATCCTTCTTCCTAACTAGAATGACGGGAGCGGCCCAGGGACTGGCCGATTCCTGAATTATTCCCGTTTTCAGCATCTCTTGGACTTGCTCGTCGATGATTTTCCGCTCTTATGGCGCCACTCGGTAAGGCCTCTGCTATATGGGATGCGCCGGCTCGATGTGAATCTGATGACGTATCCTGGACGCTGGAATTGAGGGCGTTTGGCTATTTTTACAAAACTCGAACACTTCTGAGTGCTTAGAGAGAACGTCGAGTAGTGTACGACGTTAGCTTTGGCTAAGTGACTTGCTAATTATTTGTAGCAATTGGGAATCCCCTGAACCTTGCGAATGTCGGCGTCCATTCTGGCCTGTAGCATCAGCAAGCGCAACCAGCGTCGTAGACAATTCAGGTTTAAATAATGCAAGTTTCATGCCGCCTGGCAAAACTGCAGGCTCCGTGGAACTGTTCATTGTCCACACACCTGCTCGTCCATTAACGGCAGACACCATGCAATGGGGAATTAGAATGTTCTTCTTCAGACAGGCCAAAGGAATCGGTTCGAGCGTGGCGTCGAACATGGCACAGTTGTTACCAGAACAAGTCACGGGAACACACAGCGGAGAAAACGCAGGAACGACCGTGTCCTCCGAGACGAAAAAGGGGCAATCATCACGATAGGAATTCTCTAGGAGCGCAGCTTGGAAAGTACCGTGCAGGGAAAGGTGACCACTACTGCAGTCAACAGCTGCCCCGCACTCACTCAAGAAATCGATACCCAAGATACCGGACATGTGTAGACCGCGGAATAACTGCACATTGTCTGCAAAATACCTTGGCACACAAGGAGACCTCTACAGTACAAAATCCCACTGGACACAACGCGTCACCGTTCACACCACGGGATGTCACACCACGGCTCAGGCAAAACATCACTTCAGGTCCGAGAAGTGTCTAAAAATTTACACTCATCACAGAGATCGCCGCGCCTGTATCTATAAGTGCCATAGTAGGTACTCTATCGACAAGTACGTGAAGTCTGTTCTTCATGAGAAACGCTGACGAAAGTATATCTGTAGATAGCGCCTGGTATCTCGCGGCCGCACCGGCTAGTTATCTGGCGGCGGTGACCGCGTGCGTCGCCGTGGCGACGGCGATCGTGGAGCTCGTGAAGCTGGTGGTGGCGTCAACCTTCGATCGGAAGCCGGCGAGGGGTAGCAGAAACCGGTTGGTGTGCGTAGTGGCCGTGGCGTGTAGAGTGGACGGTCGAAAGGCAGAGAAGGCTGTCGCTGATATGGATTGCGGTGACGGAAAAAACGGGCGATGTGACCCGGGACGCCACAGTCGCAGCACACCGGATGAGGTAGAGATACAGGCGGCTACTCAGAGAAACCACTCCTCTCAGAAAGCATGGAATAGTAGTGCCGCTCTTCAGGGCCACCGTAGCCAGGAGACGTTCGTTGATGGTAACCAGGCGAGCGGTAACGTCGTCCATAAGTGGGCGACCCAGACTGTCATGTGCCTCGGTATTCATCGGGATCTGCTGCGTTAATCGATGGTTGCCATGGAGCAAAAGTAGCCGGAGTTCGCGCACGCTCTGGTTCTCTTGTATAGGCATCCTGAAAGTCCTTGTGGTGATGAGAGGTTTGCTGACATCGAAGCAGCTCTTCTCTGACATATTGTAGATTGTATGAGCGGAAAACAGCAGGAACAGAAGCGAAGAACTTGACAGGACAGACGTTCAATTGACAGGCTTGACAGGACAGACGCTCAGTTCGGCACGGAACCCGTCGGATATTGCACCAACTGGCCCAGCACACCACCTTATTGATCTTCTCTGACAATCTGCTGTATTGTGAAAGCAAGGTCGTTGGGCGACACTGTGTCGACACTAACCACAGTTGGGACGTTAGACAAGCGGCCGAATTTCGGAGAGATCCGTCGCATCTTCTGCGGTTCAAAGGTACGGCATTGTTTCATCACGTCAGACAAGGTGTTCAGGCTTTCCTTTCCAATTAAGAAATTGTACACGTCTTCGGCTATACCCTTAAAAACGTGTCCAACCTTGTCTTCTTCAGACATCCGAGACTTCGCTATCTTATACAGCTTCAAGATTTCTTAAATGTATGTGGTGCATGTCTCTCCTCGAAGCTGTGCCCTGTGAGCCAACGTCTACCCCGCGCGCTTCTTTTTTGCGTCAGAATCACCAAAGCACTTGTGCACTTCTTCGACAAAACGGTCCCAAGTCGTGAACATGTCCTCGTGGTTCTCGTACCACGAGAGCGGTGTCAGTTAGCGAAAGCACAACATGCCTGAGCTGTGCTTCCAAGTCCCAGTGGTTGCTTCTGCTCAACCGCTTATAGTTCTTGAGCCACACGTCGACGTCTTCTTCTGAGGTCTCGCCGATGTCTGGTGGCACTCGATAGTAGGGCACGGAACCCGTCGGAGTTGGCGTCGAAGCAGCAAAGGTCTGATATTGGGACATTTCGATCGGCGAAGGCGGTAGCCCGGCAAGGCGGCGGCTGCGGCGCAGTTCAGGTAGTGAAGCTTCCGTCGTTAGGTTCGTCTTACCCAGCACCTTACACCAATCTGTAACCTCCTCTGGAGTAGCGTAAAGGGGGGTTTTAATGGACACTGAGACCGCGCAAATCGTAGGAGCTACGCCGTCGTCCTCTTTCTCTACTCGCGCTTCCCTTGTTTTTCACCGACAGTGACACTTCGTATCAATATTTACAAGAAACACTGCAATACAATATGTACACATTCTATAATAATAAATCATTTACATAATCATGAGATCAGAATCAGCATTCCTTTATGTAATAAAAAACTAAAAGAAAGACAAAAGAAGGGAAAACAGTAAAACTTGAAACTCGCCGAACAGAATCTGTACTTTTTGCAAGAAAAAGGGCATCAATCCTTGGCGACAAAGAATGCTTTCATTGCACTGTTCCCAGTTGTATCTAAATTGATTTCACATTGATGGAGTTCATTTAACACTTTTGGAAGCGTATGACGAAGCATTTGTTTTGTTAGCATAATGTGTGAAAAAGGGTTTTTCCAGATATCATCACTGCGTGAATTATAAGAGTGAACTCAGAAAATGTACGTAGTAGTACGTCTGTATCATGCTTCGACTTTCTGGCTAGATTTAATGGAAACAAATTGAGTACGGACGTGATATTATATTGATAAACAGGGCTTTCGTGTGCGCAGTTTTTCCGCGCACGCAATTTGGCAATGTGCTTTCTTTTGTAATACAAACAGGTGGTTAAGTTTTGTTAACGTTGTTGTGCCCCAAACTAGACTGCAATAATTTAAGTGAGAAAGAAATAGTGCATTTTAAATATGAGGCTTGACGGCTGTTGGCAAGTAAAATTTGAATTTCGCCAAAATTCCTACTACCTCTGCTAGCTGCGCAACACGATTTATATGAATGTCCCATGACAGATGTTTTTCAAAAAATGCACAGTGATTTTACTGAGTCAACAATCTATATACGTTAGTTTCCTGAAGTTAGATTCAAAGTGGGTGCTACAGGTGATCGTCGGAGTGTGAAGATAATAGCTTTTGTTTTGGCTGTGTTGATTTCAAGGGAATTGTTTACGCTGCACTTGTGTAAGTCGCACAGAGCTATCTTAACGTTAATTTGAAGAGTTTGGTAAGAATCGCTGAGAAAAAAAAAATAGTTGTATCATGTGCATAAGTTATGTACTTTGCTCCATGATTATTTTTTGTATGATGTCATTTATATAAAAGGTAAATAATAGTGGTCCAAGTATGCCTCCTTGAGGTACACGTAAGGCCTTGTGCTGATCTCGGCCTTGTGCTGAGATAAATTGCCTTGAATACAAACACATTGTTTCTGTGTTGCAGGTAGGACGTTATAAGAGCGAGTGGTGTGCCTCTAATTCGATATAATTAAAGTTTTGTACTTAGAACGCCTTAGAAAAATGAATGTATATGCCAGCTATTAGACTTTTTTCGTGTAAAGCTTTGAAAATGATTTCTTTTTGCATGACAAGGGCAAGCTCTGTTGATCTCCTTTTTCCTAATCCAAAGTGAGTTGGGCTAATTAAATTGTGCTTGTTTGCGAAACCAATTTCTGTGGTGTAAATTATCAGGTGTAAACCTTTGGAAACCACGGACAGTATAGAAATTGGTCAGCAATTTGATAAGCTATTTTTTTCACCACCTCTGAATATTGAAATAACTTTTGCTACCTGCATTTTCTTCGGAAAGACACCTGTAGAAAGAAAGATTATAGATATGCGTGAGCTGTGGCAGTATGATGTCAAGAACATACTTTACTGGCCTGATTTGAAGGCCGTCAATATCGCATGTTAAGCTGTTCTAAGAGAGTTACGCACTTTATCTTTTTCACTCTCAGATGCGGGATTCATATATATCCTTGCCGAATTCCTGCCGATCCCCTTTATTGCCTCCGGGGAATGAGAGCTAGAAACTAGATTTAGAAAAAAAATATATTAAATTCTTCATCTAATTCTGCTCCTTGTATGACTTGATTGTACAACGTTAGTTCACGAGTTTCTGGGTATTTAGATACACGATATAGTAGCTCATTATTTTTCTCCGCATTACGTCCAAGTTATGTTTGTTCCCGATATCGAAATAATTGTATAGATAGTTTCGCTTTGCATTATGTAATAAGGCATTCGTTTTGTTTCTATGTAACTGAAATATATCCCAGTCGGCAGCGTTACGCGTTTTAAGAAGTCTATAAAAAGCCTATATATTTTTTTCATACTTTTAGAGCACTTCTTATTTTCCCAGGGCGTACGCGCTTTTTTACTTTTTTTATGTATGATTAATGAGAATGACTTTGAATATGTTTCAAGAAATAGGCGCAAAAATCCATCATATGCATTATCCAAGGTGGTAGACATGTATACAGTATCCCATTTTATTTTTTCGAGGCTGTTGCTAAAATTCCGCAAGGTTTTTTCATTGATGTCCTGAATTTTTTTTGCTCGTTATAGAGGTACGGTCAGAATTAGGTATTTTGGTCAACAAAAAAATGGCCAAGTGATCACTAATGCTCGCAGCCTATACAATACTGATGACTTCGGGCTCTGGCAAGTTTGTTACAAACAAGTCTTTTCGTTATTTTTGTCACTCTGGTGCATTCTTTGATCACATTAGTTGAGCAGTATGAAGAGAGCATTGTGCATAACTTGTGTTGAGTATTTGAGTAATTTAACATGTCTTTTTAAAATCACCACCTATAATTAGTACTAAATTGTTTTCAGATGCATAGCTCAACAAGCCTTCCAAATGTGCAATGAATGCATCGACGATTCCACCTGGAGGGCGGTACACCACAGCTATGATAAAGTTCTGTGATACAGTTTTTATTCTCCATTACGTGTTATAAAGCAAAATTCACGAAGTAGGTCACAAGTAATGCACTTTTTGATGTTTAGTAGCACTCCTCCACCACGTTTGTCCTTGCGGTTTAAGTGAAAAGTGTGATAATTATCATTCACTATGGTACGCAGTCCGAATTCAGCCAAGTTTCAGTCAGCATGACTATGTCGAACTTTAAATAAAACTAATCCAGGAAAACGTTTAGGGAGTCCTGTTTATGATAGGCAGATCTGATGTTTAGATGGAAGCACGTTAGTCCACTAATGTTTTCCGAAGCTGTTTGTCTGTTTACATCTTCGGGTTGCAATGCCATTTTCGGTGCAAATTTTCATGGAAGGCGTGTCATTGTACATTCAAACTATTTTTGCAATGTCACTCTCACAGTTTACGCAATACACCCAGGACTGTTCATCCTTGCGGGCAAAAATTTTTCCATCTCTTGTCCAAACAAATTTCCATTCACATGCCTTTTTCTTGTTGATTGCCATACCGAGCAATCTTTTGAGGGTAAGGCCGAAGTGCTCGTTAATACTGGCTTATTTGTTGAGCGACCAATGTCATTTGTTGATAGCCTAGTTTTCCTAGCCTTGAGCAAAAAGGCATCACGCTTTGAGCGGTTCTTAAAGTGCACTACGATGTTCTAACAGGAAGCATCGTTCTTGTTTTTCACTTTATGGCAAACATCAATGTCGCTTGCTGTTATCGGCTCATTCAGAGTTGTACCCATCTCACACAGAATTTCATGCAGATTCTCATTACTCCCCTCCTCAATTCCCTTGATTTTCACGTTGCTATTTCTCGAGTATTGCTCGCTATTTGTGATTCCTGTTTCATGATCATTCAGTTGTTTCATAGACTTATCAAATTGTTCTTTCAGTGCTAGGTTCTCTTTTTTGAGGGCATCGTTTTCTTTTTGCCTCTCAAAGCAATTTGGGCACTTCTCTATCGCGTTTTCGAATGTGTTGCGAATTCCGCCTTCGCAACGCAGCTTTGGAAGACAGACAGAAATCAACCATATTGTGCGAACAGGCTTTAGCCCAAACGTAAGAGACCTCCTCTGTTCAGGTAGCTATGGCTCGCTGCTGCCATCCGGCTGAGTCCAGTCCACTAATCATCGTTGGTTTCCAAGGCCTTGGGTCAGTAGCACAGCCTGCAACTGGTATCCAAATTATTCCTGTTCGGCTTCAGCTTCGTTCCGCCTGTTAGAGCCTGTGGGCAGCCGCCGAGGTGGTACAGTGGTTACGGTGCTCGGCTGCTGACCCAAATAACGCAGATTCGATCGCGGCCGTGGTGGTCGTATTTCAATGGAGGCGAAATGCCAGAGGATCGTATACTGTGCGGTGTGAGTGCGTGTAAAAAACACCAGATGGTCGAAATTTCCAGACTGCTTCACTGAGGCGTGTCTCAAAATCACATGATGCACATGCATTTTTATTATTGTTATTGGAACACTATAACTTTAAAAGGACTGAGTGTTGGGCGAGTTGGTACTCCATTACTACGAAAGTTGCTAGTCTGCGCTTGTGCGTGTGTCTCACTTGTCCCTGTTTATTTTCCGCAGTTTTTCGTACGAACACTATAAAAAGTACCGGGTACAAGCGAACCCAATTAATATATTTTTGAGAACAATACCTTAAAGGACCAACTTCGGATTCACTGTGAGAGGGCCGTTTCGCAGCGGCGTGTCAACACAGCTGGACATAGGTATAAGTCCCGTGTAGACAGCAGCTAGTGACGAACTAGCAGCAGCGCTATCGTCTGCTGTCAGTTGCGCATGATGCACGTATACAACGATGAATGCATTTTCGCCACCGACTCCGGCAGCAATTATGGCGATTTTGGCCGCATGCCGAATCCAGAGTTCAAAAATTCAGCGAACAGTGCAGATCACTCTAGAAGAAGAGTGCTGATTACTCCTGATAATGTCTGTTGCGGTGGGGCTGGCTTGCACATACTCGGCGACGAAACTTGAGAATCTGACTATGTCTTAACGTGTTTCCTGGCTCTCTAGTTAACGGCATGCCAAGAAAACGAAAAATGCCCCTTTCGCATTGCCTCAATATTGTGCCAGTGCTTCCATAAAGCAGTACTGACAAAAAATGACTTTTCAGACAGATTTCTGTATATACTCCCACATCATCTACAAATACTAACGGCAAATTGCGGCCATTTGGCCACGCAACTATACGCGAAACGGAGCACATCGCAGGGTTGCCGTTTGATGGGTTTGAAAAGAAAGCAAGGTCTGAGTGCGGGCTAGTTAGTATTGCATACTGTACCGAAAAACTTGCATAGAGCGCCGAAAGAGACGAATGGAGAGAAATAACGACAAAAGCAAGCGCGGACTACGAACTGATATTTAATTTCGACGAAACATGTGTAAATAACTATACCCATTACATAATGAACACCACAAGCCAAAACACGATAGCAAACATAAGAGTACATCATAATCGAAGAAAACTTGAACAAAACGCAACAGTTCTAAGACTCACGAGATCGCACGTGCGATTTCAAGGACGTCAGATCTTTGTGTGTTAATGCAAGTGACGGCTTGCTGGCTGAGTTGGCTTCCGCGATTGTTGTTGCTTGATGAATTCTTGTATTATGAATTGAATGGCTAGCCCACATACTGGTCCCAGAGCCGTATATTCCTTCGGAGAGTTCGGCGGAGGGGCGGAGCCAACAACCATCCAAATTTAGCGGCGGCGCGGCGCTGTCCGCCATTTTGTGCCGCGGCACTGTAAGCTCGCGTTGGCGTGCGCCCGCATCGCTCCGTCTCTGGCGAACCCTTTCTTCAGCGAGTGAAGGGGCTGACATACTCCAGCGTAACGTCGACGCGCGCGCACGCTCGGCACAGTGACGCTACCCTAACAAACGTGCAGCACTCTATAGGCCAACGCGCGATGCGACTGACGCACCCAGCGTCCGTCAACGCGCCCCGGCTGCAGCCGGCGCGAGATGCGACATGCTGCATTCCACGCCGGCGACGTTATCCAGACTGAACTGCGTCTGTGTCTCTACGTGAAGAAGGGACGCGTAGTGCGTCGCGCAAGTGGGAGTATAGAGTGCTCTGTTTTCGCGTCAACGTAACGTGACGAACCTAGCGTCGCCAACTCCGGCCGCCGCGGGCTGACGCGAACGCACGTCGGAGTATAACAGAGCCTTTAGAGCAGCCTACCGCGCTGCAAGCCCCCATTGCGACGTCCGTGCAGGTCCACGATGTTCCACGCAGCCGACACGTACACGAACAGCAGCAAAGACACACCAGGTCGGTCACAGAGGAAGCATAAATGCCGACAGCGACGTCACGGGTACAGCATCACGAGAAACCTCGGCACGAAATGGCGTCGGCGGCGCGGAAGCGCGCTGTTGCCAGATTGGCGGCGAGATCAAAAGAGCGCCGAACTCTCCCAAAGGGAATATACGGCTCTGACTGGTCCTATCAGCGAACGGAGCACAACCGCATTGCGCAGTGGGCACCAAGAAACCCTTCGCTGAATTTCTTGCAGTTCTAGGAGTTTCACATCTAGATATCGCCATGTCTGTCTCACATAAGACAGACCAAATGACAGATGTATGTCATAGATGGACAATCCACACACCTCTCAAGTGAAGCTTTTTAAGAGCTATAGACTTCAATGTCGCATGCGAAAGGCGCTGACTCGTTGAGCGTACACAAATGGGGCTCTCTGTCACATGCGATAGTATTTTTATGCGTCGTTTTCCAATAGTTGATGTCCTTTGGATCGTGCGATTCTCGGTGGTCAGCCATTTGTGTTATAGCAATCTGATCTTTAATCGAGGTCACTTGTCATCTCAAGCCGCTACAATTCATTGTTGCGTGTATTCAATGCATGACCTCAATTGCCTGCACCAGCACCGGAACGGGAACTCGATGCCATCGTGACGGTGCGTCGTCCCGCTACGCCCGCAGTTAATCATAGCCACCTCCAGTTTGACAATTCAACCGGTTTTGAGTATAAAAAGCTGGTAAAATAAGTTTTCCCAACGCTCGTCTTCACGTGAGGTCCCTTTACCGTCTCGCGAGCTCCTGGTACTTCTCTCACTCGTCTACAGACGCTGCTAGTGCCTCATATAACAACATTCATGGTACCCGTGGCTTCCGCCATTAACACCCGCAACAGCGAGTTGCCAGAGCTAATCGCGGAGGTAAGGTGCATGAGCATGAGATCATACGTGAAGCGAGGGTGGCCACTCTTCTGCTCACTATAATCAAAGGTGTATCGGCACATTTTAAACGATAAAACATTGCATAAAAAAGTGTACTGCATTTCAGCAGTAATATAGATACCATTAGGCAGTGTCGCCAGATGCCACCAAATAAACAAGCGTATATACACCAGAATAGAAGCACCAAAAAGGGGTGGCGCTCCTGTGAATAAGCCCAAGACAAGCGGAAGTTAAAAAATGCTCTCAATCTTGAAAATTATTTTATAGTGTGAAAAAAAATACAAGCACATATGGAAGGTGAAAAAGTTTATTTATATTGCCACGCCCGCTTCTTCTTTTATTTTGATGTGTTCGAGTTTGACCAGCAAGGACGGTTATCAAAGCTCGACGCTGGCCGCGAAGCAGTGTTCGAGAAGCTTCACGATTTTAGTAGATCGTTTTGTTAAGATTGCGCGCCGCACGCGAATGTTCCAGCTTTGTCGAGAGATAACGCCGCCACCAGCGATATTGCTGGAAAGTTCCATAGCGCCTGTATAAAAGCCGACGCGCTTGACCGCTTGTCAGTTGATCGACGGACGACGCCCTGTTCGCCGCTATCATTGTACAGCGTGTATTGCTGTAGTTCTAGTTCTCAGTTTCTCGGCCACAAGTTCGGCGAAATAAACAGTTTCATCTCGGACGTGCTGACTGTTGTCTTCGTCGACGTCACGACCACGTGACATCTGGTGGAGGTGCTGCTTCTTCCATGATCGGGACGCCCCCGCGAAGCGCTGACCCAAGCCCAAGCCGCGAGGACGACGGCAAAGAAAACCCGGATCATCGAGCAAGCCGCAGGCAACAAGGTCTACCGCCAGAGCACGGGCCTTTACCTGAAAAGACCCGACAAACAAAGATCCTGACCTCGACCACAGCGACGATGACAGACGCTGTGCCGCCCGCACCGATCCTTCTCCGGACTCCCAAGGAGCCGCCAACCTTCCGCGGATCGTCGTTCGAAGACCCAGAAAGCTGGCTCGAAGCCTACGACCGAGTCGCCGTCTTTAATGCCTGGACCAGAGAAGACAAGCTACGGCATGTCTATTTCGCTTTGGAAGACGCCGCTCGGACCTGGTTCGAGAACCAAAAGCGAAGCCTGACAACGTGGGACATTTTTCGCGACAGGTTCCTCACCACATTCACGAGCGTCGTCCGCAAAGAGAGGGCTGAGGCTCTGCTCGAGACCCGCGTGCTTATGCCGAACGAAAACGTGGCGCTCTTCACGGAAGAGATGACCAGGCTGTTCCGCCACGCAGACCCTACCATGGCCGAAGAGAAAAAAGTTAGCCTTCTCATGCGAGGAGTCAAGCAGAAGCTTTTCGCTGGGCTGATGCGGAACCCACCCAAGACCGTCCAAGAATTCCTCTCGGAGGCGACAACCATCGAGAAGACGCTCGATATGCGCACTAGGCAGTACAATCGCCCCGCATTCCAAGACAGCGCAGCAGTTCATGCCCTCGGCTCGGACGACTTGCGCGAAACGATCCGAGCCATCGTGCGAGAGGAGCTGCGAAAGCTCGCACCTCTTGCACAGCCCGAAGTGACGTCGATTGCGGACGTTGTACGCGAGGAAATCCAACAGTCACTGGGTGTTCCTCAGCCGGCACCGCCGCAGCTGCAAGTAATGAGCTATGCTGCTGCAGCCCGACGCAACGCCCCCCCTCCTCGCCCACGTCAAGACGCCGCGCCGCCCCAGCAGTTCCGCCGCCAGGCACCACCGCCGCCACCACCGACGTCATACCGCCCGCCAGCTGGTCAGCGATACACGCCGAGGAAGACCGACGTTTGGCACGCCCCCTACCATCGTCCACTCTGCTACCACTGCGGAGAAGCCGGCCACACCTACCGCCGCTGCCATTATCGACTGCGTGGGTTCGCCGTCGACGCGCCGCGTCCACAGCAGGGTGAACGACCACGTGACATCGCCGACTATCTGGCAGGAACGCAGTGGACCCCTCGAGGACCTTCCCGATAGCCGTCTCCAGGCCGCTACGCCTCTCCCGAACGCCGACCATACGCTGGCACAACCCGGGGCCGGTCACCTAGCCCGCATACGGAAAACTAAGGGCAGCAACCGATGGAGGTGCGGTTGCTGTACGACGAAATACCGAAGACCCTCTGCCGCCGATGCCGCCGCCACGACAAAGGCTTCAGGGCACGACGCGAACCCCTGACGACGAAACCTCACGGACCGAAGTAGACCTGACGACGCAACGTGGAAGCAGCGGAACAAACCGACGTAGCCGTGACCCGACGCCACGACCTAACTGCAACGCAAGACGACGAACTAGCGACCTCGACGTTCTTATCGACGGCCACAGCGTCACAGCCCTCGTCGACGCCGGAGCCGACTATTCTGGCATCAGTGGACCGTTCGCCACGAAGCTGAAGAAAGTTAGGACAGCCTGGGAAGGTCCCGAAATCCGGACAGCTAGAGGTCACCTCGTAACGCCGGAGGGAATCTGCACAGCGAGACTCACCATTAACAACCGGATTTATCCCGCGAACTTCGTAATCCTGCCGCGTTGCTCGAGAGATGTCATCCTTGGTATGGACTTCTTAGGCCTTCATGGTGCAATCATCGACCTCAGGTCTAAGTCAATAACACTGTCCACGGAAAAGGCACTACCGCCGCACACTCCGCCAAGAAAGTACGCCTTGAATGTGCTGGAATGGTGACCTTCCCCCTCGCTCCAGCGTAATCATTTCCGTCGGCACTCAGAAATCAGCAGACCTGGAAGGCGTTGTTGAAGGCGACCAGCACCACTTGATTAACCGCAAGATTTGCGCCGCAAGAGGAGTAGCAGAGCTGCGGGCAGGGAAAGCAACAGTTATGCTCACGAATTTCAGCAACGAGTACAAGCATGTGAGCCAAGGCACGATGGTCCCCTACATCGAAGAAATCGTAGAAGCCAGCAATGCTTTTGGCCTCACCGATTCTGCCGAGCCTACTCCGACGAATAAAGCGCCGCAACCAGCTTTCGACATCAATCCCAGCCTTCAGAAGCACAAAAAAGAACAGCTCAAAACCCTGCTCTTGCAATACAAGGACTGCTTTTCGTCGTCGTCAAGAATTAGGCAGACTCCCGTGGCAAAACATCGCATCATAACAGAGGAAAGCGCCAGACCACTCCGTCAGAGCCCGTACAGAGTTTCGACGCGAGAACGCGAGGCCGTGAAGAAACAGGTCGACGAAATGCTACGCGACGACATCATCCAGCCGTCGAAGAGTCCGTGGGCATTCCCGGTGGTGCTAGTGAAAAAGAAGGATGGGACTCTACGTTTTTGCGTCGATTATCGTCGCCTGAACAAAGTCACGAAGAAGGACGTGTGTCCCCTTCCTCGGATAGACGACACCCTGGATCGATTACACAACGCAAAGTACTTTTGTCGATGGACCTCAAGACCGGTTACTGGCAAATAGAAGTCGACGAGAGAGACCGAGAAAAGACTGCTTTTATAACACCAGACGGCCTGTTCGAGTTCAAGGTCATGCCATTTGGTCTTTGCTCGGCACCTGCGACTTTTCAACGGGTTATGGATACAGTACTGGCCGGCTTGAAGTGGCAGACGTGCCTCGTGTACTTGGACGACGTCGTTGTGTTTTCCTCAAACTTCGACGAACACATTCGGCGCCTTGAAGTTGTACTTCAAGCAATCAAGACCTGCGGACTCACCTTGAAGCCTGAAAAGTGCCGCTTCGCGTACGAGGAGCTCTTGTTCTTGGGTCGCGTGATCAGCAAGGATGGTGTTCGCCCGGACCCGCGGAAAACAGGTGCCATCGCTGACTTCCCGACGCCCACCGACAAGAAGGCCGTACGCCGTTTTCTCGGCTTGTGCGCCTATTACAGACGTTTCGTCAAGAAATTTTCACGGATCGCCGAGCCACTGACGCAACTTACGAAGGCCGACGTCGAATTCAGGTGGGAAACGTCGGAAGTTCAAGCATTTCAAGAATTGAAACGACGCCTGCAGACGCCTCCCATACTTGCGCATTTCGACGAATACGCCGATACGGAAATCCATACCGACGCAAGCAGCGTGGACTCGGCGCCGTCCTTGTGCAAAAGACCGACGGATTCGAAAGGGTCATCAGTTATGCTAGCCGGTCGCTATCAAAGGCAGAAATCAACTACTCCACAACAGAAAAGGAGTGCCTGGCCATCATCTGGGCTACATCGAAGTTTCGCCCCTACCTCTACGGCCGGCCCTTCAAAGTTGTGAGCGACCACCACGCCTTGTGTTGGCTAGCTAACTTGAAGGACCCTTCAGGTCGCCTCGCACGGTGGAGCCTACGACTTCAAGAATTTGACATAACAGTCGTTTACAAGTCCGGAAGAAAACACTCCGACGCTGACTGCCTGTACCGCGCCCCCGTCGACCCACCGCCGCAGGACGACATGGAGGATGACTGCTTCTTGGGAACCATAAGTGCCGAAGACGTCGCCGAACGACAGCGAGCGGACCCAGAACTCAGGGGCCTTGTGGAATACCTCGAGGGCAGGACCACCGTTGTTCCCAAGGTATTCACGCGAGGACTGATGTCGTTTTTCTTGCGCAACGGTGTTCTCCTTAAGAACTCCTCGCCGCTTCGAGCCGATTCCCTTCTCGTAGTGCCCTCGACATTGCGACCAGAGGTCCTCCAGGCTCTGCATGACGACCCGACGTCTGGACACCTGGGTGCTTCTCTCACGCTCGCAAGAATACAGGAAAAGTACTACTGGCCGCGCCTTGTCGCCGACGTAACTCGCTACGTCAAGACTTGCCGGGACTGTCAGCGACGCAAGACGCCGCCGACTAGGCCAGCCGGACTTCTGCAGCCTATCGAGCCACCTCGACGGCCGTTCCAGCAAATTGGGATGGACTTACAGGGGCCGTTCCCGACGTCCAATACCGGAAACAAATGGATCGTCGCAGCTACCGACTACCTCACCCGCTACGCCGAGACAAGGGCCCTACCCAGAGGCAGTGCCGCCGATGTAGCGAAGTTCTTCGTTGAGAACATCCTCCTGCGTCATGGCGCCCCAGAGGTCCTCATCACCGACAGAGGTACGGCGTTTACTGCTGACCTAACTCAGGCAATACTGAGATACAGCCAAACAAGCCACCGCCGGACCACAGCGTACCACCCACAGACCAATGGCCTCACCGAGTTGTTGTCTTTCCCCCTGACGAAGGAATTGAGATGATTCCAAACCGTCTGGAAGTAAACGCATTTTTTCAATGGAGCCTTTCAGAAGTCGTAATTAGGTAACCTAACCAGACCAAGCAATTCCGTCAAATGTCCAGCTGCAAAAAAGAGAAAAGCAGTGCATATCAGTGACATGATGTCTTCAAATAAGTTAAAAGTGAGAAAGAATAGTACGTATTCAAGTATATATTCATATTATGCTCATTGGAACACTGTCCTCCACAGGTGAAAGTGCATACCCGCTGAAACCTTGGCTGCTTAACCCCATCCCTGGAGCATATCCTGCAGGATCACCTGCTGCCCGATTCAACTCTACCCACTTGTCACTCCAGTGTCGTATAACCGCGCAGTGGAGTGCTCAAGGCCCGCTTTCGGTGCCTGGAGAGGTACAGAACACTGTACTATGGCCTACTCTTCAGGTCGAAGATCATCACAGTTTGTGTGGTGCTTCACAACCTCGGTGTTCTGCAGCAGCTGCCTGAGCCAGACGACATCCTTTGCACTGAAGGAACTCGAATGAGAAGATGCGGACCTTTACAACAACAATAGCGACGATACGTCTACAGAAGGCATGTACCAGGCGGGTAGGCAAAGGCGGGATCACGCTTTGCAGTGGTTCACAGCTGGGCACCACTGGATGTGATGGGATTTACTTTCCTGCGAGATGTGCACAGAAACATGAAACACAAGAAGCTCTTGTGTTTTTTCATGACAAAGTAGCCTCTTGCAGTGTGTTCGATCCTACACCTATTTCCTGTACTTGTGTTCCTGCAGGAATTGTATTCTGACAAAAGCTTCATTGAGAGTATAGTAATTGTACCAGGCAGTTAGGCAAAAGCGTGTTCAGATTCTACAGGGAATAATAGCAGGACTAGCTTGTTGAGACAATAGTAACTCTGGAAACAGCTTGTGTTATTTCGCAGCAGTGCATGCAACCTTGAATGCCATTCTAAAGCATTGTTTTCAGCACTTTGTTCACAATGCGAGCCCAGTAAAATACATTTCACTGGGTTCGCATTGTGATGACTGTGCGAGTCTGGCAGGTGCTCTACAAACGCTCTATTCATGTACTAGTAGCCACTCGTACATGCAAGTGCACAAGCTTGCTCCAGTTGGTGATCTATGTAAACACGTATAGTGCACAAAACAAACCAGTACAGAAAGGGGCGACGCGGACACAGCGCTGTGTTGCTCCTGTCCTGGTTTCTCTTGTGTACTATAGAGGTTTACATGCAACAGTAATAAGCGATACTTTAGAATGTATTGTGACGGAATTCACCATCTTTTCTAATCATTTTCCAACTGCTTTGTAGAACTCGCTTTATTGAGCTACCATATTATGGTTTGTCCTTGCAATAATAAAAAGCACACAAGTTGCCTGATTGTTTACATCATCGTCCCATCATTCACTGCTGCCAACAACAACAAAGGATGCCTCTAATAATGTGCCAGCCAGATTTAAAACAAGGACAATTAGAAAAGAAGACATCTCGTGCACAGTTTGTGCACTTCTTAATGCTGCCAGTCCAATGTAACATCAACTGCGTGAAACACTACAATTCCTCTTTTTTATCTGTGGCCTTTATGCACTTCTTATCCGTATGTTGTAAGCAACGTAGAAGTACCTTCCACAGTTAACACCTTCGGAGATGCATCACTTCTGAGGATTGAGATTCGCCTAGACCATATCATTCAGATTCAAAAAATCGTGCATAACGTGAGGTCATGATACTTAACTCTTATTGCTTCTGCTTGTGTATAATTACATGATTGTAACTTTTAGTTACAGTAGTCCTTAACGCATCCTTAGCAAAACATATAGCACCATCTTAATGATCACGACAGGTCAGAACATACTTCGCGCAACGGAGAGGTTTTGAATAGCACAACTGGCTGTTGGTAGATTACTTCAGATAAACTAGACACTGAACCGCCACCACAACAAAAATGACAGAAGAAACAGAAGGGGCGTTAATAATACTTCCAATGCCGTGTAGCTCCTTATCTCTATACTATCGGCAGCGCTTCTGGACGCCGTGGGCCTTGGGAACGAAGGGCCGCTGAAGCCCAACACAGAGTCGACGCGCATAATTGTAACGATGCGGGCGTTGTCTACCGAAACGTGCGTCGCCAAATCAAACGGCCCTCCGCCTGTACTCCTGCAATAAGCATGTGCATCATAGAATAAAGAACCAGTTTAGAGAAGGGAAACTGTAGCCTTGACAACGGTAAGAAAGATAAGCAGCGGTAACGCATGGAACTACCGAAGGCACCCAAGAGATGGCGCTGCTGAAACGGGAAGCGGAAAACAAAATTTATTGTTTTTTGTTTACGTAGAAAAAAAAGCAAATGGCTGCCTTTTTTATTCCGTACCGGGTGCGTATGCGCATACGCGGGTGCCTCGGCTGGTTCTTTATTCTAAGCTATTCCTTTTAAACAGAAGTGGACGAAAGACGCCGGCACTCGCGTAGGGCTACGGATGTCTTGTTATCTTTCGCCCGCCTGTTTTAAGCGCGTCGATACGCCCAGCAGCACGCCAAAGCGCCCTTCGGAACGCAGTACATGTGCGTACAAAGGTTACATGGAACCGAAAGGCGTACATTGGCAACTGGCACCAGTAAGAACAATTCACGAGTGAGTAGAACAAACAATAATCTTTATTGACAGTGAGCAAGCGGCAAATGTCCCTTGTTAAAACAAATTAGACGGCGTGTGTTGCCCGTTTCCACCGTCAGCTAGCGCTCACAATAAGCAACTTGTATTGTAGGACGGCGTAAAGCATCAGCATTTTTTTTGCTACCGTTTCAGTACTTGCTTTCAACGAGTACGCGTGAAGACCCCCGGGTTTGTTGTTATTACAACATATTGCGGTCAGGCTGAGAACACCAAGCAGGTTCACGCAAAGAAATCACAATATAGCGGAGGTCGACAGATTGGCAAAAAACATGAGCATTTTAACACGTGCACGAGAAATACAAATACACAGAAATAGACAGCAATGATCACAAATGCATCAGTGACGAAACACAATCAGTGACGAAAAACAATGTGCGCACAGAAAGCACAAGCCCTTGCACATATGCAGAATCTAGGCTAACGTACATAACTGCACAAACTTGGATATGGATGAGCGCATCAGAATGCAAATGCCAAGAAATAAATATCCACGCATAAGAAAAGGAAATATACTATGCGCTGAAAATGCTCACATTTCTTAAAATTTTATTTTGGGGACCACTGATGAATCTCTGCTGCTTGGCTGACATTTTAGCAAACAAGCATGGCCCATTTCGTGAGGTTCACCTTACGCTTGCAATGTCTGAGGGTGTTTACGTTCACGCGGCAATAAAATTTGCACACTATTGACTAAGCATGTGTGCTGGTCTCCGCTCCAGTGCACAAAGAAGAAAACCACAGCTGATAGACACACCAGTGCAACATCTGCAAGAAGTGCTGTGGGAAATCCTACTAGACGCGCCACTTTCGGAATGCGTGAATAAGCAACCTATGCTCTCATAACATCAGAAGGGAATGGTCATGTCGAAAGGCTATTCTCACCGCATTCTACCCACATGACAACCAGATCAAGAAGGAGTGGGATAGCAAAGGAAAATATCATCACTTCAGCAAGCCTGTCACACAACGCTGAGCCGCTTAGTAGAAAAAAAAATGACCCGTACTCGTTAACACAAACAGAAACTCGAAAATACTCGGGAAACACACGCTGCTTTGTCCACGCGTGTTAGTATACAACTCAAAAGCGAGAACAGCGAAGTGTGATATGTTCACAAGGTCACAAAGCAGAAAGAAAAACGCTGAGCTTGAAAGCATGTGTACCTGCCATCGTCGGGGAACCTGTGGAAACTGATGCCTTCGCCGGTATCAGAGCTCCTGCGGCATCATACAGCAGCATAGCGACTGTCCACCATAATTGCAAGTTGATGACATCGGTGAATTAAAAAAACTTTTATGCGCATTTTAAACAACATTAACGATAGAGTTCGCAAGAAAACGGGGAGCAGCAAACCAGCTGCCAACCATCGGACGATAACTGCGCATATTCTGCGCGTTATCTGCGGCACCCGAGGCGCAGCGGCGCACTTTTTGCGCTTCGTCACTGGTCACAGCGACGGTTCGCTTGCTCGCTACCGCGCGCTGGCCGTCAGCGAAGAGCGACAAGGCAGATATATCCACCGTTGCCATGGCGATGCCCAGAATTCAACGGCGGTCACATTGGGAAATATGCCAATTCACGGCTGCCGCTGTACCTCTACCTTGCGGAACGTCTGCTGTACATGGACACACCACCGTTACACTCCTTAACCTCAAAAATAAGAACGGCACGCAGACTTTCGTAATATTCAAGAACACATGGCGAAGTTTATTAAACACGGTTATATTTAATTATTCCATCATTCGCGTCAAGACATAACCCACATTAGCCTGCATTTCATCTTCCCTAACATGGCATACATACGTGCCAGTCATTAAACATACAAAATTACCCCTAATGAAGTGAAGCAAGCTGCATTAAGGTGCTAATTGATAGTGGGGGAGGGACAGCCGAGTGTTGCCGACCACGAGAGACGTTTTTGCAGATTTCTACGTGTAGCAGAACCCGCTTGCCATTTCGATTTGGTCACGGGCATGGGTTACTGTCGCTCTGGCACGGGCGACGAAATTACACCGATTGGATGAAGACGACAGCGTTGTTGTGGGGCTCAGCCAAGAGCTGCCCTGTTGACCGACCCAACTCTACCTTGAGTTTACCACACTACTAAGCATCCGCATTACGATGCAGGCGAAACATCCGAGACACGTGTGCATGCGCTAGTGCACGGTAAAAAACCCATTATGGTCGAAATTTTGGGAGACCTCCACTACGGCGGCCTTGTTTTGGCGCGCAAGACCTCAGAAACTTATACGCCTGCCGCTCGGCAAATTTAATACCATTTACAGCGAACGTCACTCCCTCTCATACGGGCTAATTTTCGCCAGCAAACACCACTTCAACCTACCGCTTCAATGACACTAAAACTCATGTCGCCCTACAATGCTGCTCACACTTCAGTGTTGCAGCTAACAAAGTAAAGTAATAATTTCTAGGGTTTTACGTTCCAAAACCACGATGTCATTATAAGGGACACCGTAGTTGAGGGCTCCTGCAACATCGACCACCTGGAGATTGGATGCAGATTTTCGCCTTTATCTAAATGCGGACTCCTCAGATGGGATTCAGTCACGACTTTCGGGTCAGCAGGCGAACACCATAAGCATTGGACCACGGCTTACAAAGTTTGCACCGCAGCTTACGAAGTCGTGGCCGTACGTGCCACCGGGACCGAAAATCTCGCGCCAAAACGTTTGAATTGAAGAATTCAGGGTAGAAGTCACGTGGCAGTCCATGCTTTCAATCACTAAACAACAAATTTACTCCTCATTCAAACATTACTTCCAGTTACGCAAGAAAAAGCACTTTTATGCGGAAATGATAGCTGTATTTCTCTTAATATATTGCTTTTATTACGGCGCCTCTGGCGGATTTTTTGGCGCACCCGAGGGCAGACTTGAACGGAGCCACTATGGTTTTTTTTTAGCTGCGACGGGGTCGATTTTTTTGCCCCCTTCGGTGATGGCTGGAACTTGAGACTTTCCGAGGCCTGTGCGCATAGCTGAAACGTCAAGACCACCCAAATGAAGCGGAAGCTTACCTGATTGCGCTGATTTCGCGCTTCGGGCGCGCGCTGCCGCCACCTTACTTCGCCATAGGCGCCGTCACTCCGGCGGCGGCCTGCTGCTGGGGCTCAGGCAGTTAAGGCGCTCTGTCAGCGTCTGTCACAGCTCCCGTCCTAGCTCCCGCAGTAAGTCGCAAGCCACCCCTCCCATACGGGGACGATCGGTAAAAAAAAATCCAACATCGCGGCCCATGTTCGGCTATCTGCCGACATAGCCACAGAACACCTACACAAAATAACCAGAGAAATAACGATTGCGGCAATGTCAACGCTGGCTTGGCTGGCTCGCTTATTGGCTAGAAAAGTTACTATGGCTTCGTCGCTCATCTCCAAAAATGGCGCTAAATTGCAGACGGTATCGTGTGCTTCACGACTTTAAAACTAAACGCATCACTTTTCTTTTATTTTTTGTTGTTGCATTTACAATTAAATAAACGAAATGTTACTTGATTGCACGCTTCTTTGCATATTATGTCCCCTTCACGTCACATTTCGCAAGTATTTCATGCGGTGGCGTCATCATTGTGTACACGTCACGCCTACGTCAGATTCGACAGAAAATGGCGGAAGTCCAGAATAGTACCCCAGATGAAATCAAGTTTCGGGCCGGGAAACAGAATGTCAAACTACAAGCGATACGCGCTGTGCACTGATAGCAGCGAACAGAGCGTCGGCCGTCGAAAAACTGACAAGCGGTAAAGCGTGTCGGCTTTTATACGTGTGCTATAAAAAATTCCAGCGTTATCGCTGGTGGCCACGTAATTTCTCGAAGAAACTGGACTATTGGCGTCCTGCGCACAGTCTTAACGGAATGATCTAAAACAATCTTGAAGCTTCAGAAACAACGCGGCGCGGTCTGCGAGGAGCGTTGCAAATAGCCTTGCGGGTTGAGCCCGAATACATCAAAATAACACGCGTGGCAATATGCATCTCCGCTTTTGTGCCGCGTGGGGCGCAAAAACTGACCTTAGTGAACAAACAAAAATATAAATCCGCGTCCAAAGAGAAAATAGTGAACAAATAAAAATATAAATCCGCGTCCAAAGAGAAAAGCAGCGCTCTTTAAGCCAGTACAATAGACAATCTTGCCAGTAATAGGTTTATCTAAATTCGAGTTCTCAGTGGTTGTCTGTCCCTTTAAGAGGCTAGAAGTTATTGAACCGATTTTGGCAAAGGGCTGTTCTGAAATTATATACTATCTTTCTTAACATTTGGACGTTTAATTTAAAGCCATGTGTAAGGACCGAATGATGGTTCGTGACGTTTGCGAGTGCGTGACTCAACGGAACGGGTGACAAGAGAATACGCATGAATAAGTTTCAATAAACATTTATGGGGACAAGGGATTCTAGGGCCGATGACGGAGAACAAGCACAGAGATAAACACACATAAATTAATATGAACGTCCTAACCGCGGAATGTCCGATCGAGGGTACAAAAAAAAACATCTCACGACTTGTAGATGTCGTTGTCTTGCGGAGGGTCAGTCCACGTGCGGCGACGAGCCTCGTCGAAGGCGAGCCCAAGCACGCAGGTGACTTGTCCCGTGTGCCTTGCAGCAGGAATACAAGGCCTCCGGAAGGCCTCCCGTTTGATCACGGCCTTGCGCCGTCCCAGGTCCCATTTCATTTCATCGCCCGTTCATCGTCCCGTCCTATTTCATTTCATCGCGTATGTAATACACTGATTCATTGTTTCCACTCTGTTTCACTATTATTTTTATGTTGATTGCGTGGCGCATGTGCGGTAAGGCTGCCTTGGAGGTATAAATGCATTGACAATCGTCGTAATAAAGTATGTTGATAGTCAGCACTTTGTGGTGCGTCTTTGCGTTTGCGCTGTAAATTTACTTGTAGGATTATGAACCAACTAGGCCCAAAAGAAGTTTTACTGTAACCCTTGCCTTCTTCCTTTTTAGTGGAAGTTGTGTGTAGCGGGATTTACCCCATTTCTGTGGCACATGCCAGTTGATGATGATAATAGTTTTGTTCTTAATTTTTACTGGACCAGTGGTGAATAGTGGGATTTACCCAATTTGTGTGGAGCATACCCATTTATGATAACAGATTTTTAGTACGGAGAGAACAAGCAACAATTTGCTGAACAGCTTGGCTGTTAAAATCTCCAGGCATGCGCGTAACTCGCAGCACAGACACAGCGAAAGCTGGAAGAGCGGCCTTTCAAGAGCCCGTCGTGAGCTCTTTTGTAACTAATGCGACGCTGAAGGAATAAACCAGTAAAGCAGGCGAAGTGGCACAAACAATGAACACTTCGACCTTACAACTAATAGAAGTACACTTGCAAGGTACCTACTACGCCATAAATCATCATATTTTTTGTGAAGTACAGAAGCATATACTGTGCCATTATTCTTCATTCTGCGGAGAACCGTGAAACCCGCTACACATATGTAAGGCATTATGCCCACTTTGATGTTGTGGCTGATGGCGACAAATTATGGCTGAGCCCTTTGTAATGGGTTGGAAGCATTAAGCGACCGACTCGTGGCGCAGTTCGCATTGTCTGACGCCTGGTTGTTATTTTACTCTTATACCACCCTATATTAGATATGTTAAGTGATTCCTTGCCCCACGTGGCGCTTGTATAGGGTCCTTTTGCGAAGGAGTTTCAAGTACCGGTGGAAAAAAATCACAGCATATCCACGTGGTGAATGATGATGAGTTGGGCGAAGCGAACTCGCGCTGCAGCACGGCGATGGCATTGGCGCGAGCCTGGTCCTTCTTGATGGAAGATATTGTGACTAGATTGTTTGAGAACCACAATCTGTTGCACACACCGCAATTATGGCCGAAACTGTTATCAAGGAAGTCCCGCTGGAAGCGCGCGTCGGCGCCTTCGGGCAGAGCCCGCCTGATGCGTTTTGCAGCCACTTCACATGAGAACCACAATCTGTTGCACACACCGCAATTATGGCCGAAACTGTTATCAAGGAAGTCCCGCTGGAAGCGCGCGTCGGCGCCTTCGGGCAGAGCCCGCCTGATGCGTTTTGCAGCCACTTCACATGCTCGCACAGCCTCGGGCTCTGCCTGCCGGTACGCGCGCTTTCTCGCCGCTTCACGGTCCTTCACATTTTGAAGATCCGATTCGCGCCGCAGCCGTGCAGCTTCGGCCTCGCGGGCTCGAACGGCGGGTCTTCTCGTCGCAGCCCTGCAGCTTCTCGAGCAGCTTCGGCCACGCGGGCTGGAATGGCGGGGTCTTCTCGCCGCAGCCGTGCAGCTTGTCGAGCAGCTTCGGCTTCGCGGGCTCGAACGGCGGAATCTGCTTGGCGGTGTCGACGTGCAGCTTCGGCCTCGCGGGCTTTCACCTCAGGATTCTGTCTGCGAGCGCGCGGCCGCCGCCTTCCGTGCCCTCCGTTCCGCAGCCTTGTCTTCCATCTGGCGACTCAGAGCTAAAGAGAAAGCGTGCCAAGAGGGAGCCTCATGGCGCGTTACTTCTGAAACGTTGTCTTCGGGTGTCGTTGAAAACACGAGACGTAGTAAAGAAGAAAGAACGCCACACAGGCGAACACGCACGAGAGTGTCAGTCGTCAACGTCGTCTTCTTCTTCTACTGCATACCAGAACGCGCGCTTCTCACAAGCTAGAAGTGGCTACTGCAACGCTACAAACGGAGGATGGACAGACCCACGGCATAAGGAGATTCGCCCCTAAAAGACGGCATGGCTCTGTGGTAGAATACTCGACTGCCACGCAGAGGACCGGGTTGAAATCCCATCCGATCCTGGATATTCAATGCGAAACATTTGTTAGCGAACCTTTGCCACTTTGAGCGTTTCTATATACGTATCTATCTACCTAGCTACCTACGCCCGGGTGCTCTCATTATCGTCTCCTTAACTTGGTGCAGACCAAAATTGGCATGGGAGGGTAAGAGGACTTGTCGAATATGACTGCCGGGTCATGACATAAATGACGTGAAAATCCTGTCTAGTACATCGTCAAACCCTTTCCTCCACACGTGTGGCGACCCGTTTACCACGGGCCACGTTGTACGGGTATGCGCCACAGGTGATTGACAGCTTATATCTACCCAGGAGCGGAGAGAACAGACATTGGTAATTTAAATGAGAGAGTATAATGAAAAACCGACATCGGTAGCGTTGACCCGTAGAATGGAAAGAATAAAACTTAGGATCCCAGGAGGAATAGAAGCCCAGCATTCTGCACGGAAATCAGGTATTCCACTGCAGATTCACGCCAGGTCTAAAAACTGGTTTGGAAAGATAGCCTATGCAGGCGTAGTGGGCGGTACCACGTCGACTGTAGTTGTGATGCTGGCTATCAAATTTTTCAAAAACATTACACCATCTCCCGCTAAAGGGGACCATGAGGCGATGCGAATCCGGAGCACTTGCACGATCGCGTTCCGTTGGCGTTCGTTGGGCATGCTACCGACCTCGCGTCGTGGAACGCGAAGAGGGACGCTACGCGCGTCGTATCTTCCATCTAGCCTGGCCGGTAATTCTCACAGGGCGAGCGGGGAACGCGGTCGACAGGCGGGCGAGAGGGGGCAGCGTAGAAGAGGACAGAGAAGGGGAGGGGACGCGCATGCGCTCGAGCTCATCGCGGCGTTGCGCAGGAGAGAATTTCGGCATGTCTAGCCCGCGTTTCAGAAGACGAGTGGAAAGGGGGAGGGGAGAGGCAAAGTGGAGAGGGAAAGTGGAGAGGGGAAGGGGAGGGGGAAAGTGGAGAGGGGAAGGGGAGAGAGTGAGGGGAGAGGAGGTGTGTGGAGAGGGTATGTGCATGCGCAGTAAGGGTGGTCACGCCGCACACCACCACCACCAGATTGGGCTCCGCCTTAAGATACTTCGCATCTAAAAGCAATAAACATTACATATGTACTCCTACGATACAGGCGTCATATCAGATCAACGTTGACGGTTCCAGTGTTGGCTCCGCTTTTATAGCAGTCTAATAAACAGTACATTTGTATTCCTATGACTCAGCAAGCTATATTGAAGCTTTGCTCGACCCCGCAGGAATACATTTACGAAAGTTACGTATGATATTCACATGATTGCACCATAAAGTGCACTTTGTTTCAATAATACTGACGTATGTACTCTAACATGAGGGCTGATGTTGCGTCGCACCATACGTTACCCTTTAAACGCCAGTGTTTTCGTCGTCGACGTGCCTGGTAAGCCCACGATGTGCACACAGCTTCTACACTTGCAAAAACACGTCGATACAGCTCGTAACGCTTGGCTCAAAGCCATAAAATACAGCCTAGAAGTACTCGCTGACTACTTCGCATAAAACAGATTCGCACAACGCGTGCGATCTGCAGAATCTTTTAGGAGTTGCTCGCCAAGCTACTTATGCTCGCGCCTTGTCCAGGCACTGCGTGACCGCCGGCAGCACACACCACGCTCGGTGCGGCTGCGCTCTCTCCGGTGATTTCAAGAATGCTCAATAGATGGTGCGGCACTCAAGGCACACACACCACGCTCGGCGCAAGCGCTAGTTAGGTGACTGCATAAAGTAACAGAAAATGACAACAGTGGACACACGAGCCTATAGGCGGCGGAGCTACGCAGCTTCTCGCCAGCCCTTAGACGGCAGCACGTCCCTCCCTATTTCCAAGAGAACGCGTGTACTAGTTATCTACTGCAGTACCTTTTCGGGTTCACGATACATCTACTTGTCTTTGTCAGACTATGTGGCTGCGGCAGTGGCTTCCGCTGGCTCGCAGTGCGGCTCTAAATCCGTCTTTATCGTCTGCGATTGGACCACGACCTCCTCATTGGACAGTTCGAAATCATCGATTGGTGGCTGTCATGACCATATATGGTCAGGATTGCCGGCATGGCAAGACGACGCGGCATGAGCGGCGACGCATACACAATTAGCTCTACCTGCTCCGTGGAATTCGCTGGGATCGTCTGCCGGGAAGTCACTCTGCTTGGCGGCGGCTTGGTAAGAACGCCTTCATTAGGTTCTTTTTTCCCTTCATTACTTTGCAATGTATTTGTCTCTACAGCTTTAAGTTGACATTTGACGCACTTTGTGTTTTAGCGTCGAAAGCTTCTTTGTGCTTCACGCTTCGCGTATGATGCTCGTGAATTGCTTTGCATTAAGAAATAGCAACTTGAAATGCTGCGCAGCACGTTAGCGAAGAAATCGTTTCTTGGCGCCAAAAATGAGTCGCCGCTTGCGTCGTAAGGTTTTCTTTGTGCATACAATGCCGTTACACGCAGTTCTAATTCACTGCATGGGTGTGCAAATGTGTGAAAGAGTGCAGTTACGCTTAGAATCGTTATTTGTGGTATTCGCAGTTTGCTTGACGCCTATGTTAAGAGCCGGATTAGAGAGAACTTGAGAAATGAGAACAGTGTTCGTTGGCCGTGGCTACGACGTAATATTCTCGTTAAATACTGCCTCAGTAGTTCATGCACCGAAGGTTGCTTTGTTTTCGCTGCGGCAACTGCTTGGGACTGTTTTTCGCGAAAGGGCGCTGAGAAGTGCGTCGGAGACAAATTGTGCGAAGGCCAGAGAAAATACGGTAAACTTTTTTTCTCTTTTTCCAGGTCATGCCGTCCGGAGTCAAGTACTACGGCAGCTACTGTTGCGCTGCGTGGTGCAACAACAACGGCAAGATAGGGAGAGAGCGTGGTACTAAGTGGTTCAGGATTCCGCGAGACAACAGGTAGCCCTTTGCATATTTCCAAGATGTAATTTTGAAGTATTGGTTGTCATTAGCTAACCATCAAAGTATATCCGTATCTTTCGCGCTATTTTGCCGTTCAGCTAGTTAGTGTTTGGATGGTCATATATATTCTTCATTCGCTTAAATCGAGTGGCCCCTTTTCACTCCGAAATCCCCTTTTCCTCTGTGATGCTAATACTGTCTTCTGCACTTTTGTTGTATTGTGGGAATTTTCTAAATATCGCCTATTTATTCCTATTGTGCAATTTCTCAACATGTGGCAGCTGTCTTGCATTGTGCTTACTGAGAATGTGACTTGAAATAAAATGTTTCGTCTCTCCCAACAATTGTCATGTCTGTATAAACAATGGCATTGTGTGCTCGCCGCTCTGGCGGTGTGGCTTACACGAAAGAACGCGTTAAAAAAAAAAGAAATATATATATATATATATATATATATATATATATATATATATATATATATATATATATATATATATATATATATATAAGACGGGGCTCCCGTCGAAACGTAGACAACATAAACAGTTGTTTTTATGAAGGCGCATATACTTTTATACTTATATATATATATATATATATATATATATATATATATATATATATATATCTGTGTGCGTGCATGTATGACCTCCGAGACAATCACACGAACAGAAGTGGTCTCGGGGGCCGTGTAATTTTACCTATAGCTAAATAATGGCCTCTGAGAGCGGCATTTTAAATTTTTTTTGCCATTTCCGATCTCTGAGGCGGCTGTTAGGATTCCCCACTTCCGTTTGGTGCGCTGCGAACCCAAATCAGCCGCAGGGGCCTACGGGAGTGTCCTCTCTTAACCTTTTTTATATTACTCTATGGTGACTGCTCGAGGGCTGCGCCTCTCGTTGGTCTCGCTTCCTTTCTGTTCGCCGGGAGCTCACTAAGTGAACACTTTTCGTTGCCGCTCCGCAGCATGAACGGCAGCAGCGCGACGGGCTCGCAACGCAGCAGCAGCTCGGGAAGATCTCGCGTTGCCAATAACCAGCCAACACATGTTGTCACGTTACGCTCTCCGATGCGTATCGTATGACTGCAAACGTCCCACCACCATCAGGGGCACCTGTATCGATGTTGCCTTCTCGAGTTTTCCATTGCGTCCCATCATCGATGATCGCTTGGCAACGTAGTTTACTGATCATAAAGCAATCATCTTTAAAGGGAAACGAGTCCCCAAGCTTATCGAGGGACGCCCTTCTTGTACTTTGTAAAAGAACATCTCTCGTGTATATGTAATGCATATAGTTCATCCATCATAAAGCAATCATCTTTAAAGAGAAACCAGTCCCCGAAACCATCGAGGGACGCCCTTCTCGAACTTGGTAAAACAACATCTCTTGTGTATATATAATGTTTATAGTTCATCCAAATGTATATATACTTCATCAAAATGTATATAGTGCACCCAACCGTAAATTAATAAACATTCTGGATGTAATGCATATATAACAACGTTGTCACGTCTATATATGACGGTAGAGGAATGTGTACGGAGCCTTCGCGGGTTACCCGATCATCTCCGAGCAAGCTCCTCTAACATCATTCAATTCGTGGATATGGCGGTGACTTTTTTTCTTATTTCGCGCGATAGCGGTTACGGGCACCGGCGGTGGCGGGCAACAACGGCACCAATATCGGCTGTCGTTGTGATCTCAAAACAAGTTTCGCTGTAAAAAAAAGAAAAACGAATATGTCTATCTCAAATAACAAGGCTTTTCCGTATTAAACACCCACAACGAATAAGTGTACAGGGGGTTTCACGTAAGTAGAACAAGATATTTAAGAAGCAAGTCGTTAACAGCAACTGAATAAAACCAGCGGCATATTGTTTGGCGTCATGTAGCGCTCGTTAGGGTATCTTTATTTTGCGCTTAATTGCTTGATTAATTAAGGTGAATTGTGCAATTTATTTTCACATTAAATTGAATCCCGGCCGCACCGGCGGCATTTTCGATGGAGGCCAAAGTGCTTGAGACCTGAGCACTTAGATTTAGAGTTCATTTATGAACAACCAATGCAATTTTTGGGCGACGTACATGGCGCGTAAATATTTTCCGGCCCGTTTAACAAAGCCCACGAAATATGCGACAAAACCACGCGACTGCGCTCATGTGCTGCTGCTCTGCAGCACTCTCAAACGTTCTACGAGCGAAACAACATGCGCGTGCACTGGCAGCCTATCGCTTCTCATGGACGATGGCGCTCTTTGCCGTGTGCGGCCGTCAAGAAATGTTGACGCACTGTAGAGCCGATGCCTAGAGCGGCTGCCGCTCATATCGCCGCAGTCCATGCGCGGGTTGTTTCGCTCGAAGCTAATTCGAGAGTGCTGCAGCGCGGTAGCGCACAAAGGCAGTAACGTGGACATATTTCTCGGGCTTTCTTCCAACGCCGGAAAACATCACTGCACAGCATTTACGCTTCCACAAAAAACTCGACCGGTCGTTATTGAATGCCCTCTACAATTTAACGAAACGCACCTGGCCCTAAAGTGAATTTAATAAGTGTTGCACAATTCATCTGTGAAGGTGTTTACTCGGCGGCACTCGCCGAGGATGCGCAATTACGACAGTCAAGGCAAAAAACACAGACTCTCAGCGCGAGCGCCGTCCATTCAGAAGAAGCCAAAAAGGACGACCCACTAAAAGGCGCTAGAGAGCGCAACCCATTACTCAGCTCTAAGGCTTCGCTACAGGAACCCCAGGTACATAAAGGGAGCAGCCCGGCAACCTAACAGCTTCTCAATATGAGCGCCTCATAGTAGGCCTTGAGGTGCTCCGCGTCGACAATGTCGCGCCCTCGACGGCACATGTCCGAAGATGGTTCGATGTGTTCGATCAGGTAGTTGACCGGGGATGTGCGCTCGACGACACGGTAGGGGCCATCGTATTTCGGCAGTACTTTTGAAGACAGGCCAGTTGCAGTGACGAGGACCGAGAGCCATACGAGCGCTCAAGGGACGAACGTGGGCTCAGAAGTGGTGGTGCCACCGCGAATGCTCTTCTGCCGCTCTTGTTCATGCGTTGTAATGGCCTTGGCAAGCTCGCGACACTAATGCCTAGATCTACAGCAAATATCATCAAATTCGGGAATGGTGACCGGGACCTCGTGTTCGATCTTATCTGGACACACCCTGCGGTAGCCGCTGGTAGTAGCCGCCAGGCACTCTTTTTCCGTGACGGTGTAATTGGTCTCGGCTATAGTAAGCGTACGACTTGCGTATGTAATGACATATTCGGGGAACCCTGGATTGAACTGCGCAAGAGGAGCGTCGGGGCTTACACCGCTGGCGTCTGTGTGTACCTCCGTTGGGGCCGTAGTGGCGTAGTATGAGAGGAGACATCGACAAACGATGGAGCTTTGCGAACGCGTCATCGCACTCGGACGACCACGAATTTAGGGGCCCGTCACTTCCAAAGAGCTTCGTCAGCGGCGATATTTTAGTGGCAAAGTTGCGTATGAAGCGTCGAATGTATGAGCATAGTGCTACGAAGTTTCGCAGTTCTTTGACAGACGTAGGGTCGGGATTCGGCGACGGCCCGAAGCTTGGTCGGATCGGGAAAGATTCCGTCCTTGTACACGACGTAGCGTAGGATTGTCAGCTGCCGTGCTGCAAATCGGCACTTCTTCAGATTGAGTCGGAAGCCGGCGTTGCGCAAACGCGTCAAAACATGCCGCAGACGTTGGAGATGCGTGGAGACGTCCGGAGCGAAAAGGACGACGTCGTCTAGGCAACACAAGCACGTGTACCATTTCAAGTTGCGCAGAACGGTGTCCATCATGCGCTCGAAGGTCGCTGGCGCATTACACAGAATAAACGGCATGACGTTGAACTCGTACAAGCCGTCGGGCGTGACAAAGGCTGTCTTCGGTCATGCGTCGTCAGATTGGGTACTTTCCAGTACCCCGAGCGCAATCGAGAGATGAAAGAATTCTGCTCGTTGGTGGTTCTCAATCGCTTCCTAAATTCGTGCCAGGACATAAACATCCTTGCGAGTGATCTTGTTGAGCCGTCGGTAGTCCACACAGAACAGCACAGAACCGTCCTTCTTCGCTACGAGAAGAACAGGAGACGCCCATGAGATGTCGGAGGGTCGAATAACATCGCGTCGAAGCTCAATAATTTCCCGATATTCTGCAATAGACAAGCAATATGGACGATGCCGCAGTGGTGGTTTGGCGCCAGTGTCGATGCGATGCTTAACAGCGGACGTGCGGCCGAGAGAAGTTTGCCCGACATCAAAAGAAGAACGAAATTCTTCCAGCAGGCGCAGAAGCTGGGAACGTTGGAGCAACGTAATGTTGTTCGCAATGGAGAGACCGAATACATCAGCGGGTGATGAATCAGACGTGGAAATAGCACTGATGGTACGGGAACTGGTACAGTGTGTGTCATCGGGTGCGTCCAGAAATTTTGCATCTTCGAGGGGCTTCACTCTGCCATGATATTCCCCTCGCACCAACGTAACAATGTGCGGGGATGGGTTGGTAACGAAAATAGCGGCGCGGCCCTGCGCGACTTGCAAGGTCGCGAAAGGTACCAGCAAACCTTTCCTAGTGCAAACGTGGTCAGATGGCGAAAGGAATGCCATGGTGTCGGAGACCCCGGTGCAGTAGGCTGGCACAGCCGTTGACGAGTTTGGAGGCATTTTGGTGCCGTCTTTGACGACGATCTTGGTCAATGCCGATGGACTGTCTGCCGGCGTCAAATATGAGAACGGTGAGAGTTCGATTGCGGGTGGTTCGCAATGAATTACGGCGTCGTGGAGGGAGAGAAAATCCCATCCCAGGATGATGTCGTGAGAGCATGCAGCAATTATGATGAACTCGACGTTGTAGAGAAGGTCCTGATTGACGACACGAGCACTGCATGCTGCTGTAGGCCTAATACCTTGGAAGCTAGCGGTACGGAGGGACGTCCCAGAAAGTGGCGTCGTCACATTTCGAAGTAAGCGGCTAAGTTTTGCGTCCATAACGGATACGGCGGCTCCAGTGTCGATATGTACAGATGCGCGGACACCATCCACAAACAGGCTTATGACATTCGATTGACCTCGCTGAGGGCTTTCACAGGCAAGCCCTTGCCAGTGAAAGCCCTTGCTCCGGCACAGCCCTTGCCTCCTGGACAGCGACGACTAGTTTTCCTGCTCTTGTGCGACAGACCGTGGCCGCATTGGTGACAGTGAGCGACGTCGTGGAGACGGAGAGCGGCGAGTAGATGGAGCTGGGCGTGACGTCGGTGATATAGGCGGTGGTGGGTCGTAGAATGCATGGCTGCACTGGCTGGTGACGGGTGACGCGGCTCGAGGAGGCCGCACGCGATGGCAGTATCGTGCCACGGGACCGGCATAACCGCATGCAAAGCAGATGGCCTGGTTGTCGGGCGTGCGCCATCGGTTCGCCGGCGCAGGTCCCACCCATGTCGCAGTATGCGATTGACGGGGCGGCTGTGAATCGACTGCATGGTGGACTGCAGTCGGGGCCAAGGAATGACGGCAGCATATGTAGCCGGCACGCCCGCTTCGAAGGAGGGAGACCTAGTGGCGGCTTAGGCGTAACTCAGTGGAGCAGCCGCAGGGATTGCTTGGGGCGTCCTGGCGACAACTTGAGCGTAACACTGTGGCGCAGGAGCCGGAGGTTGCGGGTGGTACTCAGGCATGACCTCTGCAATATCCTGGTCAGTCGCTCCGCGGAGGGGAGGAAGAAGGGTTGTCGACGAGTGTGGGGCCTGTGGCGGGTGGGCAAATACCAGGAGAGAGAACTGGCGTGCAATTTCCTCGCACACAAATTACACTTCTACCAGCAACGCGGCCTGGTCACATATGGTCGGCAAGCCAGCAAGCTCTTCGTCGCGTGATGGAGAACGACGGGTCATTCAAGGCTGCCGGCGGAGCCTCTTGTAGCTCTGGCACAGAGTTATGACTTCGGCCACTGTGGAAGGGGTTTTGACGAGCAGCATGGTGACGGCGTCGTCGTCATGCCTCTCATAACGTTCCAGATCTTGTCAGGCTCAGATATAGTGCCGTTGGCTTTCTTACGCAAGTCGAGGACGTCTTCTATATAACTTGTGTAAGATTCACCGGGCTTCTGATCTCGTTCTCATAAGCGCTGTTCCGCTTGCTGCTTACAAACATTGATGACCAAAAACATTGATGACGGCGGTCTTGAAATCGGACCAAGTCGCAAAAGCGGACGCGTGGTTGTTGTACCACAAGCTTGATACTCCTGCGAGGTAGAATACCAAGCTGCTCTAATTGCCTGCTTAGTCCCATTTGTTGGATACGCTCAAGCACTCGCAAATTTCGAGCCAGTCCTCCACGTCGATACCATCGGCGCCAATAAAGATAGGTGGATCGCGGATACGAGGGACACCAGGACGCCTCCACCCACACTGGGATATCGGTGTGGGTGGAGGCGTTTGCTGAGCGGCGTCCTCAGGCATTGTAGATGACAGGGTACGGGGATCGAAGCGCCAGCGGCATCGAATGGGAGCACAGGACTCTCCACCAATTTAAGGTGTTTACTTCACGGCACTCGTTGACGATGTGCATTGGCGACAGTCAAGGCAAAACACGGACTCTCAGCATGAGTCGGCATCATTTCAGAAGCCAGAGAGGACGACCCACTAAAAGGCGCTGGAGAGCGCAACCCATTACCCAGCTCCAAGTCTTCGCTACACATCTTTGCAAAGCCTATGACACACGGCCTTCGACAGTGGCCAGCTACCGTAAGCGGTGAGCCTTTTTTCACTTTCCGTCCATTGTACAAGCACGGCACCAAGCCCTACGCAACTTGCATCGGTGTATGTTTCTGTATCGGCCACTTCGTTGAAATGTGCCAGAATTGATGACAATCGCAAACGTCGTTTTAGTTCTCAGAATGCTTCTTCCTGCGGCGTTTTCCGCTTAAACTCCATGTCAGTCTTGGTAAGGTTAGTACGTGGCTCGGCAGTGCGGGAACAGTTTTTGGCAAACCGCCTGTTATACACTCTAAGAAAAAAAGAGTATGCGTGACTCTTTTCGGAGAGTTCTGACTTGCCACGTATAGGACTCTCTTTAAATAGTCACGGTGACTCTCTTGGTGGGCCAGGGTCGGCTCGCTCTAGGAGAGCCCCCTGACCCTCTAGGAAGAGTGGAAAGACTCTCATCCGAAGGATAACGTTACCACTTATAGGGAGTCAGACGACTCTTGCCGGTAACACTCCTACGGGGGTCAAGTGACCCGCACCGAAGCGTCAAGCGACTCCAGAAGCATTTTAAGCTACTCATTTGACCCTTGCTCTATTTTTGCGCGACTACTGTTGAAAATAGTGGAGTATCCATTTTAAGCTGTCCAATAATACTTGCCGTTCTGCCCAGCGACTGCAAAAAGAGAATAGTTCAGTTTTAGCATTATTTTAGTAAAACTCGTCAAAACAACACATATTTTGCAGCAAAGTTATATAGAAAGCGCGAAAAGATGGTATTTGGTTACCAATTAAGAAGTTTGGGTACTCTTCATTTACATGCTTCTATGAGTATAGCCAACTAAAATGTGTGACTGATGTGCATATTGTCATATAGTGCAAAATAAACTGCACAAATGGGCATCATGTTTCAATCTTTATTCCTTATGATTAAGAATAAATCAAAAAGTGGTGACGGCTGGAGGTCTCAGACTTGTGGCTTGCTATGTTGTCGCTCCTGTTCAGCGTGAGCACCATGAAAAACGGTATCTCTATAGCAGAACGTGATATTACGATGAGAAAATGAAATTGCAGTAATGGTTTGCAAAACCTACAACATCAGTGGTTCACATAGACACAATGAAGGAACGAAAAAAAATTTTCACGTAAAAGGCAGCGGGAACCTCGTCTCGCAATAGGCACTGGCTATACACGAATGAAAGCCCTTCTTTTCTGAGCAATCGCTTCAAAATTTGGTTTCAGACTAAACACGGTTTTGCGCCGGCTTACACCGACACCCAAACACATCCTCCGGCAGTCAGGAGCACGCCGTGAGCGGTTACTGACCGCATGTTTTACAAACGTAACCCATACTCAGATAAACACATGCGAGTACGAGGGCCCAAACGACACCCAGCGCGTGCGGACGCCGTCTACGTCGAGATCAGATATGTCATATGCTAGAATTAGCACACATAACTCCCACAATCACGTACACTCACTTGATTCCGTTATAGCATCATCGCAGATGTTGGCAAACCATGAAAACAGCAAACAGAAACGAAGGAAAAAAGTACAAGGCGACGGCCGCAACAACGGGCGCCGTCGAAAGTCTAGCATTTTCGCCTTACGGGCGAGGCGTGTCCAACTTGAATGACTACCGCATACGTTCTGGAAGCCACCGTACTATATCTGCACCTCAAGCTACCGTCTTAAGCCAACAAAAACCATTATATATAGTGCGTCTGAGCGTTCTGCACACAGACGTTTTTTTTTCATGTCCCCACGCGCGGAAGCACGCAGCACACTCAAGGTCGATGGAAATGTTATTACGAAGTAGACTAAAGTGCATCTCAAAACGACATCTTGCACCTTCAGTAGTGCAGACACAACGTGCGATCAGCAAGAAATGACCCTTGATAATTGTTTGCATCGCTCACTTTATGGGAGCTTGTACAGCAACGCGCATAACGGTGGCAACTTGTTAACTGACAGCTTTAGTTGGGCATCCGCAACAGCCCCGCAGACACGGGCTGCTGTTGGAAATGGCTGGCAGATAACTTCCGCAGAGCTGCTGCAGACGCCCAGCTAAAGCTGTATAATTAGTGCCTACGAAAGCAGTACAGTCACCGTTAACTGGCGCCCGTTGTCCGTATCCGCAGCTCCATGAATATTCCGCCCTGCAAGCGTCACTTCGTGCGCGGTGCCGGCGTCAACACCACCGAAAACGCGCATGAACATGAAACTGATGAAACTTCAAGACACGCAACCCGCGCAACCAACGCAACGCATTCCAATAGCATAGACGAGGAGACTGAGACGACTGAGAGAGAAGGCAGAAGCGGCGCGTCACCCCGGCGCCAACCCCGTCTCCGTTGGCGAGCAACGCGCCACAACGGCGCCAAAGGGCAAGCGTGCGATATGTATGGCGTATACGGCGGCTTTTTCATGACGGAAGCCAATCGAAACGCGCTTCAGGAGCGTCCAGTGACTCCTTCCGAACTGCTAACTCTTTTTCTCTGCCTGTAACTTCCAAAAGGGGTCACATGGACGCCCGAAGAGAGTCACGGTTCCATGACCCTCTTTTGACTCTTTTTTTCCTTAGAGTGTAGGCTCACAGGCCGCAAAATCTACGCATGGCTTTCTTGTCGGCGGGTGACGGGAGTTTAACCATGGCGATTGTCTTCTGTGTGCCGGGACAGACTCTAGAATTGCTGATAATGTGTTTTAAAAAGAGGAGCTCTTCTTAGACAGATCGACAGTGTTCTGGTTTGAGTGTTAGGCAACGAGACCTGACTGCTTGAAGTGATCTTCCACGGCGTTTGATGTGCTTTTTAAAGCTATGTACTTGGACGTTGTAGCGCCATTATGATCGCCTTTCAATATCATCTTCATTTTCTTCCCACCGCGCCGCGCCTCTCGCGCAGCTCATGCCTAGCACTCGAGGCGCGAAAAAGAAGTGAAATGAACGCGCCCACGTTCCTGGTGGTCTGGGCGCCTGCAGCCGCCGCCGCTTCGCTTAGCCTTCTAATAAAGTGGCAACACAACTACACGACCACATCGGCAGCCTTCACGCCCTCAAGTCTCTCCTCTCTCGCTACAGCGGTGACCCGAAGAGCACGCACTTCGCCAAGCGGTCCGCTGCAGTGCTTCCCCGACTGCCCGCCAGTGCCGCCGTTCCACCCAGCCTACCCCTAGAGGTGTTTATGCGGCTCGATGCCGTTAACGCGCTGAATGGCGTCAAGGCACAGCCACTGATGCACACTGCCCTGCACAACGCCGTCCCAGTTGAGCTGTTTCATCTTGCCGCCGTGTCGTCCTCTAGCCCTCGGCCCAACGACGATCTCTGCGCTGCGGTGCTTGCCTGCTGCGGAGAAACGTACCGCCCACTTCCGGGAAGCCGCGAGTTCCAGGTTTCGCCTCCGTCTCAGCGAGCGGTACCAACCGGCCCGCAGCCCTCTCTTGACCAAGACCTCACTCCCCCGGCTACGACTGCTTCATACGGACTTTCATACGACGGACCTACCTCGTCGTGGCGGTCGGGCGCAGGAATGCATGCTCCTGTGGCCGACTCCGAGGTAGGTCCGTCGTATGAAAGTCCGTCACGCGTTCCTGCCATCCACACGTCTTCCCCCACCTCGACGGCTCCCGACAAGGCGAAGACATCGGACTCCACGACGGCTACTTTGCCACACGCCTTGGATCATCGTCAATGTCATCGTCTCACCCGCTATTCGCCACCCGATCACATAGACGCCGTAGTTGACGATGTCATACAAACGCGACCTTCCATTGACCTCCACGCTCTGTGCGTCGAGCAAGCAGCGACCACCATCGTCCTCGAAGTCTACCGCAGCACAAGTTCCCGCACATCAGCAGGGGCGCTATGCAGAATGGCCCGAGCTTCTTGGGAACACGAGTTTGCTCCGAGCTCGCATTACGGCGGTCATGACAGGAAGACAGTGCGTAGCGCACGATAGCAGCGTTGATAAAAATGGCTACAAGAACGGGCACGGCGTCACAAACGCATGCGCGGCATTTGCGGCGGTTTTCAAAGGAACACCGCGTGCGCACGCGTCAGCGCTGCCGCTCAGCGCTGACGCGTGCGCACTGTCAACATTTTGACAGTGTAGCGACCAGGGTTGCCAGGTCGAAAAGACAAAAAATAGCCAATAAATCGGAAAAACTTGCCAGAAAGTAGCCAACTTGTGCCAAGGGCACTAAAAGTAGCCAAAAGTAGCCACACGTGTGTGAAAACGACTGCGACCTTGTTATTCAAATGACTAAATTCAGTAGCCTTTTGGTGGAAATGTAAAGCACACCAGAAACCCTTCAAAATCATAATTTCTGAGAATAAAGCATAAATTGTTGACTTTAGCAACCATTTCGTGCCGGATGATGAAGTTTCTTACGCTGTTGCAGAAATTACGTCCTCTTCGCGCACCTTGCGTGACTTTTCTTGAAAGGGCTACAAGTACCACCGACAATAAAAATTAGTGCTGCATAAGTGTGCACAAAGACAGTTTCCGTGATTCAAGCATAAATTGTACTCACTTCGGCAATCGTTTCTCGCGTGATGACGAAGTTCGAGTAATTAATATTCTCGAGTCGCAGTCCGCCCCTACTTCTTGGAAACGACACAAGCAGTTCGTCAGATATCCGATTTCTAATGTCGACAAGTGCATAGCACCTTGGATGCGGAGCGCTTTCGGTCGCCCTGTTCACTTTCAATTAGTTTAAAGTCGCGTTCAGCAATAGGTGGTCTGCGAAATGAGACGCCATGCAACAGTTTTCTCCCAAGTCCCAGCCACTTATGCATAAGACTTTTCTTTTGTATAATGCGAGCGCCAAATTCAATTTCGGGAGCTTGTAACACGCCTTGATAACCATGTTTTGACACCGCATACTCGAACGCCAGCGGCTGCGACGTCACAAGCTATTGATAATTTGGTTCAAATTGAGGCAACAAGAAACTAGCCAAAAAGTAGCCAAGTAGCCAACACATTTTTTCTGCCGCCACCGGCCTAAAAAAGTAGCCAAATTGGCGCAAAGTAGCCAAACCTGGCAACCCTGGTAGCGACGTCAGCGTGATTGTCGCGCTATCTTTTTGCCAACTGATCATCGCGCCTCCCATGGGCGTGTTCGTGGGCGTTTGTCCTTTTTTTGGCAAGTTCTTTCGTTCCACCGGCAGTATGGAAATTGCCACTCTTGAAGGCAACAAGGGCGCACGCGCAGCACTCTCGTGCAGCTCGTTTCGCTTCTCTCGAAGATTACAGACAAATAAATGGACAGGTTACTGCTAGTTACATTACACGCCCGAAGAATTTCTGGCAGTAACGAATCGGTGGAAACAGTGTCTCCACAAACAAGTAAATAGTAAGATTTCTCGCCGCAAACACTAGGGGCGCTTGCTTCACGGCTGTGAGTGGTACGTCGTGAGCGCGGTAGAATTGAATGCGAGAATGGTAGCCACGTGTTGATATAACTCTCAGTTCTTCGTGCGTGTGTGCATAAACTGTGCGATTAACCTCATAGATAAATCGTGCCGCTCGCTGGCGTTGCGGCGTGAGCACTGCTCCTCTGCAGGAGCAAACGCGGTGGGCGGACCCGATCTTCGCCGCGCGCGTCTGTCAATGAAAGTGATTGACGCTTGAACTCGGGTACAAACTCGTTGATTCTGAAAAGGCCCCAGTTCAACTCGTGACTGTCATAGTACCGGTGTGACTGCCAAGCGTTTCGTGCAGTGGACGCTAAGCAACAGCTTCTTTGCATATCAAATAATTTGGTCAGCTTGCACTGCTTGTGCAAGGCTGGAGCCGCCGGAGGAGCTTGTGATCACCTAGCTTCTTCCAGCTTTTTACCTGGCCTTTCTACTCACTCTGAGTGGTCTGCTTCGGAGTGAACACCACGTCAGTTCGGTCTCAGTAATGATGGTGTATATTACCTAGGTCTTAATTATTATGATATTGTTAAGTACTCCGGAGTAACGTAAGGGGAGTTTTTAATGGGCACTGAGACCGCAGAAATCGCAGGAGCTACGTCGTCGTCCTCTTTCTCTACTGGCGCTTCGCTTGTTTTTCACCGACAGTGACACTTCGTATCATTCCTCCTCTCTCTGTTGGAAAAATATCGAAAAAGAGAAAGAGGAACGTTGGCTCGAAGCACGCGCTAAAGCAGCAACCCACGGAGTCGGGCTGCGGTTTATCATAAATAAACCCTTGTTTTACGCATTGGAGGCTCGATTTCCTTCAAGTGGTGCCGAAAGCCCTCGCAAGAGTGAACCACATCGATGGCCCCAAGGTAATCGCCTTCCAACGTACACGGTTTCATCGTGACGACCTCTAGCTGCTCAACGCGGATTTGAGTCATGGACGCTCTCAAGCTGAAGCGCAAGGCAGAAAGAGCGCAAATAACGCGCCTTATCAACGAGATTGAGGCAACTATTGGCCAAGACGCTGTCACGGAAGAGCAGCTTTGCATTTTCACCGATCGCTTCACGCAACTTCACACCGACTTGCGAGCCACTGACTCAGCCATCATTTCTTTGTTATCAACCACGGAAGCGGAGGCAGAGTTTGACCGCGTTGTGGAATACAACGATCGAGCCACAGCGACGTCAGCGAAGCTCAAGTATCGGTTACGTCGTTTCACGAAACCCAGAACAGTCCTCTACCAGAGACACCAACCGAACCCGTGCAACGCACGCACCAGCCCGCCGTCCAGCTCCCAAAGGTCGACCTCATGAAGTTCGATGGCCAACCGTCATTGTGGACGCCCTTTTGGGAGCAGTTCAGCCAACTGATCCACAACAACTGTGGACTCACCGACGTAGACAGACTCACCTATCTACGTTTGGTCCTGACCGGCGACGCGGCGTTGGCCATCGCGGGACTTCCGCCAACTGCAAGTTGCTACGCTGAAGCACTGGACATTCTGAAAAACCGATTTGCCAAAACCGATGTGATAATTCAAACTCACATGCAACGACTCATCGACATACAGCCCGTGCGATCCTCCAACGACCTTCAAGGACTGCGATGCCTATACGACACGGTGTAGTCCCAAACACGTGCCCTGAAGTCTCTCGGAGTACCACAAGGCAATTATTTTGCAATGCTTTACCCCATCCTCCTGAAGTCGCTTCCACACGACATAGTCATCGACTTCAACAAGACCATCGCACGCCAAAGTACACAGCAAAGAGGACAAAATGGAAACACGGGCCAGTACTCTCAGGAATTGAAGGCGAGCATAGAGTCTTTACTGTTTTTTATTCAAACCGAAGTAGAGTCTCGCGAACGATCAGTGCTACACATTTCTGTCGAAGAGGACGCGAAGATGGTTAAAGTAAACGAGGTTCGCACTACTGAGACATCCTCTTCGCGCCATCAACGTTTAACAACTGAGTCTCTAACTTCATCTGCGAAACCCGTTCCGAAAAAAAACCCCTGCTTTTTCTGCGAGTCCACCACTCATAATACAGAAAAGTGCGACTGTCCGATTCCGCTCGAGGAAAAGAAAAAAAGGCTCTAAACACACGTCGATGTTTCCGCTGTACTTTACAACATCATTTGGTGAAAAATTGCAGGAGGAATGTTACATGCACGAAGTGGAATCGACCGCCACGCAGAAACGATGTGCGACCCTCGGATGTGGAAACCGACTAATGGTGCTCAGGCATCACCGGCACCGATGCAACTGGAAATAATTGGAGCCGACAATTTCAAACGGCGCGTATACCTTCAGACAGCTGTTGCTTGGGCAGCCAGCCAAGAGAGCAAATGCCTAGCTCGAGTTTTATCCGATGGAGGCAGCCAGCGCAGTTTCGTAACTGAACAAGTGGCTGAAAAATTACGTTGTCAAGTGCTAGATCACGAGAGCCTTACGGTGGGATATTTTGGAGGACAACATGAAGAGAGGACTTTCCAGCGTGTACTTGTCACTCTGAGTTCACAGCGTAGTGGAAATTTGCTACTAATCGAAGCTCTCGTCACGACTTATATCTGTCATCAGTACATTCCACGACAGAATAAAGATGTCATCGACAGACTTGAACGCCAAGGATATTACTTCTCAGACATCGATCAAGCGGACAGCCCAAACGTTGTCGGCGTCTTAATGGGCAGTGACTATTATTGGTCATTTGTTACGGGAACAACACAAAAATTGGACAATGGACTCAAAGCTGTCGAGACTACTTTAGGCTGGACTCTCCATGGGCCAATACCCTCTTGCGCCACAGTCACGCATTGTAATGAGGCAATAGTTCTAAAAGCAGTGACAGATTGTAAAATTACAACGGAAAACTACTGGGACTTAGAAATAATGGGAATAAAATCTCAGGAGCACACGAAGACACAAGACGAAAACCCAGTTCTGGATTTCTGCAACAGCACAATTAAGATGGAGAATCGTCGCTACGTGGTATCGCTTCCATGGAAACCAACAATTCTTCACAACAACAATCTAGCAAACGCAGAGACTCGTTTACATCAGCTTCTCCGGAAGCTTCGCAGATGTCCTCAGCTGCTACAAGAGTATGATGTTTTCATACGCAAATACACCAACGACGGTGTAGCAGAGAATGTCACAGAAGATAAAACAGAAGATACGGTATATTACATGCCGCACCATGCAGTGATACGCGAGGACCGCACAACAAGAGTACGGGTAGTATTTGATGCTTCATCTCATGAAAAGGGAGAACTCTCGCTTAACGAAAGCCTACATTCTGGACCGAACCTAAATGCCGTTCTTATAGGTCTGCTTCTCCGCTTCAGGAAACATCGCATTGCTTTAGTCGCAGACATTGAAAAGGCCTTCCTACAAATCAGTGTCAACAGCACAGACCGCGACGCATTGCGGTACTTGTGGTTGGAGAAGGCGCCCAGTCACGGTCAACCATTGCCTAACCTTGCCACATTTCGCATGGCAAGAGTACCTTTCGGCACGACATGTAGTCCGTTTCTTTTAGCGGCAACCATACGTCATGACCTTGATCAGATGTCGTTTAATTACCCCGAAATTACAAAACTTCTACGGAATTCAATATATGTTGACGACATTTTAATAGGAGCGGAATGCGTCGAAGACGCATTAAGATTGCGTGCGAATGCTATTGAGATATTTTCAAGTGCACCGATCAAACTGCACAAGTGGGCTTCAAATGACCCACGCGCACTTAGCACGCAACCAACACAGCCACCGGAGCTGCCTCTAGGACAATTAACTGGAGTGCTGAAAGTCCTGGGGTTGGTTTGGCATCCAGACACCGACGTACTGTCGTTCAGCCCAGGAAACGCTTTGGAATTCGTTCAACAAAGGATCGATACCAAACGGTTCATGCTACAGACGACCTCCCGCTTATACGACCCTCTTGACATGTTGACTCCTTTCACAATAAGGATGAAGATTTGTTTCCAAAAACTTTGGCGGAAAGGCGTTGACTGGGAAGAACAGCTGCCTTTTGACACTCTACACGAATGGAAAAGTTGGTGCAATGAACTTCCCCAGCTTTGTAATATAGAAATACCTAGGTTCTACCGACAGGGAGCGCATGAACCTGACGACAAATACGCACTCCATTTTTTCGCTGACGCCAGTCAGCCTACGGTGCCGTTTGCTACATTTCAACGACAGGACAAACGAACAGCAAAAGTTCAACTATTGTTTTGTGCAAGTCCAGGGTAGCACCAATGAAGGCGACAAGCCTTGCCAGACTAGAACTGCTAACCTGTCTAGTCTCAGCGTGGACGTACGACTACGTACGTCGAGAGCTGGACGAGGACATCACTTCAGTCCACTTTTGGACTGACTCCATGATCGCACTGTACTGGATTACCGGGGATCCTCACAAGTGGAAAGATTTCGTTCGACATAGGGTAACGGAAATTCAGAGTAAAACGGACATAACAAAGTGGCGACACTGCCCCGGAAAGCAAAACCCTGCTGATTTTTTAACGAGAGGAGTATCCGCCCATGAGCTACTAACAAACTCTCTCTGGTGGACGGGACCCAACTGGCTTATTTCTAAAGAAAATGGATGACCACCACACCGCATTCTGAACTCCACAGATCTTCCACTGAGCGTCACGGAAGAACGTACTCCTCGAACAACATCGTTAGAAATTTACGTTTCAAACGAATCAGCAATTCTGGATATTCATACCCACAGCTCCCTCTCGAGATTACACCGAGTTACAGCTTGGGTACTAAGATTCGTATCGAAGATGAAGCGGAAAGATTTATCACAGGGGGCCCTGACTGCCGAAGAAGTACAAGTCGCCGAATTGTATTGGATAAAAAAGGTCCAAAGTTCAGCCTTCTCTCAGGAAATTGATCACATTTCTAAAGGAGCTCAGCATATACGTGATTCTATACTCCGGGATGTGACATGCTTCCTCGACAATGGAGTTCTTCGCGTCGCAGGACGTCTACAATTCAGCAAAAAATCTTACGAGGACAAGCATCCAATCGTCTTACCCAAGGATCACTACTACTGCGAGCTTATCGTACTGCAGCACCATCGTCAACTGCTTCATGCAGGAGTTCGGGATACATTCGTTCAAATAAGGGAAAGATTCTGGATAATAAGAGGACGACAGCTAATCAAGAAAATCATCAGAGGGTGCATAGTATGCCAACGCTTCAATGCCAGACCTATGACCGAAGTAGCTGCTCCGTTACCACCGGAAAGAGTGACCGCTTCAGAACCATTTCAAGTAACAGGACTAAATTTCGCCGGTCCCTTATATGTTAAACGTTCTGATGGCTACGCCAAAATGTATATTTGCCTATTCACGTGTGCCGTTATTAGAGCAGTTCATCTCGGACTAGTCGAAGATATGACTGCCACAGGCTTTCTTAATGCTTTCCGACGCTTCGTCTCGCGACGGGGACTTCCGTCGGTCATATATTCAGATAACGCCTTAGCGTTCAAGAAGAGCAAGAGAGAGCTCTCAAAACTGTGGAAATCATTGAGAAACGAAGAAGTTTGTAGTTACATCGCTAACAATCGTATACAATGGAAATTTATTGCCGATCATGCACCATGGTGGGGCGGTTTTTACGAGAGACTTATCAGGTCTGTCAAGCTGGCGTTGAAGAAGTCCATCGGAAAAGCGTCTTTTACGGAGAAACAGATACAGACTGCCATAACCGAAGTGGAAGCTGTCATCAACTCCCGACCAATCACATATGTTTATAACGACTGTCGAGATCCGGAACCCCTCTCTCCGGCCCACTTTCTCATTGGAAGGCGAATATCTGCACTTCCTGACCTAAATCTTGCCGAGATTACAGTCGATAGTAACCACCTTGGAGCTATCTGGGAACAACGAGAGAAAATTCGAAGATCTTTCTGAGAGCGTTGGTCGAAAGAGTACCTCTCGGATTTGAGAACAATACCAACTCCCAAGTCCACGACTTCGTCTGACCGAATTAAGAAAGGCGACCTCATTCTTCTGCAAGACTCCAACAAGCGCCGGCAACTATGGAACATCGTGCAAATAGAGGAACTTCATAAAGGAAAAGATGGAAAGATAAGATCCTGCACATTGAGACTACCGGGTGGGAATACCATTAAACGGCCAATTCAACACCTTTACCCATTGGAATCAAACCCTTTGTGAACTTCTGTGCGCGGGGCAGTTTTGTTGGAAAAATATCGAAGAAGAGAAAGAGGAACGTTGGCTCGAAGCACGCGCTAAAGCAGCAACCAACGGAGTCGGGCTGCGGTTTATCATAAATAAACCCTTGTTTTACGCATTGGAGGCTCGATTTTCTTCACTCTCAGACGACTCCCTCTGGGCGAGTCATTGTTGTGTCCTTCGTGTATACGGCTTCAGGCGGGCAACATGCGTCACCTCGGTCTTGCATGAACGTTGGCCACTAGTAGTCAGACGTGCGATTTCGTAGTTTACCTCGCTTAGACGATGGAGAATCACTAACGGACCGGCGTAGTGTGCCAGTAGTTTTTGGCTCAAGGGGGTCTACACCCACACTAGGTCACCGGGAACATAGGGTACATGCCGGTGTTGACTGTCGTAGCGTGTTTTGGAGGATTCTTGCGCTGCCAATGTACGTAAGCGTGCACGTCGACCAGCCTCTTCTGCGCGACACAGTATCCTCAATTGACAAGTCGTCATGAACGACAAAAAAGAAAGATAGTGTCTAGCGTATGTCGAGGCGAGCGAGCGTAGACCAGGTAGAAAAGGCTGTAACCTGTAGTTTTGTGTTTTGCAGAGTTGAAGACCTACGTCACGAACAGTAATACTTCATCCCAGTTCTTCTGGTCGGAGGCAACGTACATTAATAACATGTTGATGAACGTGCGGTTTGTGGGCTCGGTCAGACCATTAGTTTGTGGGTAATAAGCAGTTGAGTGTCACAACTTGGAGGCACACAAGCGGAGTAATGATTCCACCACATCGGCGGTAAATTGACGACCACGGTCACTTATCACCACGCGAGGTGACCCGTGCCGGTGTGTGACCGAATGCAACAGGGACTCAGCCGTCTCGCAATACCGCGTCAGGTAGTCAGCACATTGTTTTGCAGGTTTGGTGCTTTGAGACTGTTTTATTTGAGGCAATGCCTCTGACCGGAAAAGGAAGGAGCCATTTTCA